>NC_134899.1:2634637-2719637 GCF_041734735.1 Babylonia areolata
CAGGTGACCACCGGGCCACTGACTGGCCTCTTGACCACAACGGAGTCTGGTCTCCGTGGGAGCTGTGGAAGGACAAGTGTACCCACCAGATGAAATCAGGACATCATTAGCAACACACACACACACACACACACACACACACACACATATTACACACCTAATATCACTCAAAGTGAAAACGCGTCAAATCCAAACAACACGCACACACATGGTCTTTCTCTGTCTGTCTGTCTATCTGTCTGTCACATACACACACACACCACACACACACACACAGACAAACACACAACACACACACACACACGCGCGTGCGCGCGCGCGCAAACACACACACACACACACACCACACGACACCACACACACACACACACCACACCATACACACACACACACACACCCCATACCACACCACACACACCACACACACACACACACACACACACACACACACACACACCATACCACACCACACATACATACACACACACACACACATGCACACACACACACACACACACACACGCACACACAACACCAGACACACCACACCACACACACTACACCACACACACACACACACACACACACACACACACCACCACCACCACCACCACCACACCACACCACACACCACACAACACGCACACTCGTGACACCGCTCCTCTTCAAAGAAAGGGCATTTCTCCCAAAACGGGGAACGCGAGTTTACACTCACTCAGATGCCGAAGCACACTTGAAAAAGCAAACTTCCCTGTTGGTTGAAAGGATGTCGGGGTAGAGGTGGTTGGACTGTCAGACGTTAGCGACCTGCTCCAACAAACAAAACACCCATCACCCGACCTTCTGTTGTATGCTGCGCACAACAGAACCATCGACAGCAACCATGACAAAATAATGAGAAGACAACAACGATGACAAAAGTGAGAAAACAGCACCTATGACAAAATTAAGAGGAAAATAATCATGACAAAAATGAGAAGACATGAAAAGTCAGAAGACGAGAAGATAGCAACAATGACGAAAGTGAGAAGACCACGACAATGACGAAAGAGAGAAGACCGCGACAATGACGAAAGTGAGAAGACCGCGACAATGACGAAAGTGAGAAGACCGCGACAATGACGAAAGTGAGAAGACAGAAAAAGAACAACATGAGCATCGAAAGGAACCATGACAAATGTGAGAAGACAACCATGATAAAAGTTAGAAGACAACCCCGACAAAAGTGAGAAGACAACAATAATGACAACAACAGAAAGAACAGCAACATCATCATCATCATCATCATTATCGTCGTCGTCGTCACCGTAGTTGTAGTTGTTAGTTTCCTTATTATTCAGTCAACTGACCAGTAGACACATTTTTTTGCAAAGCGAAGCAGCGGATAGCTATACAGTTATCTGATGTTAAAACCAGTCATTCTACACTGTAGGTTGTTTACCCGATGTTAAAAAGAGTCATTCTACACTGTAGGTTGTTTACCCGATGTTAAAACCAGTCATTCTACACTGTAGGTTGTTTACCCGATGTTAAAACCAGTCATTCTACACTGTAGGTTGTTTACCCGATGTTAAAACCAGTCATTCTACACTGTAGGTTGTTTACCCGATGTTAAAACCAGTCATTCTACACATGTAGTTGTTTACCCTGAGTGTCAAAACCATCGTTCACCCTGTATTAGTTTATCATGTTAAACCAGTCATTCTACACTGAGGGTTGTTTACCCGAGTTTAAAAAGAGTCATTTTACACTGTACGGTTGTTTAACTGGAATGTAAAGCCAGTCAGTCTACACAGTAGTTGTTTACCCGATGGTAAGCCAGACATTCTACACTGTAGGTTTGTTACCTGATGTAAAACCAGTCATTCTACACTGTAGGTTGTTTACCTATGTTAAAACCCACATTATACACTGTATGTATTTACCCATGTTAAACCCTCATTCCAACACTGTAGTGTTTACCCGATGTTAAAAAGTCATTCTACACTGTAGGTTGTTTACCCGATGTTAAAACTATTCATTCTACACTGTAGTTTGTTTACCTGATGTTAAAACCAGTCGTTCTACACTGTATGTTGTTTATCCGATGTTAAAACCAGTCATTCTGCACTGTAGAGTGTTTGTCCGATGTTAAAACCAGTCATTCTACACTGTAGGTTGTTTACCCGATGTTAAAAAGAGTCATTCTACACTGTATGTTGTTTACCCGATGTTAAAAAGAGTCATTTTACACTGTACGTTGTTTATTCGATGTTAAAACCAGTCATTCTACACTGTATGTTGTTTACCCGATGTTAAAACCAGTCATTCTACACTGTATGTTGTTTACCCGATGTTAAAACCAGTCATTCTACACTGTATGTTGTTTACCCGATGTTAAAACCAGTCATTCTACACTGTAGGTTGTTTACCCGATGTTAAAACCAGTCATTCTACACTGTAAGTTGTTTACCCGATGTTAAAAAGAGTCATTTTACACTGTATGTTGTTTACCCGATGTTAAAAAGAGTCATTCTACACTGTATGTTGTTTACCCGATGTTAAAAAGAGTCATTCTACACTGTAGGTTGTTTACCCGATGTTAAAAAGAGTCATTTTACACTGTATGTTGTTTACCCGATGTTAAAACCAGTCTTTCTACACTGTATGTTGTTTACCCGATATTAAAACCAGTCTTTCTACACTGTGTGTTGTTTACCCGATGTTAAAACCAGTCATCCTACACTATGCTGTCTTTTAGTTGCATCAGACGAGGTGGAAAATATCAAAACGTATAGTGAGGTTGTGGGTGGGGAGGGGTGGACAAGTTAAAAGAACACAAGCGAGTGATAAAAACGTAACAGAGACAAACACATGAGAACAACCAACCAACCAACCAAACTTTGTGACCTCTCGGCAAAGGATATACTCTTCAAAAACGTTAAGAACAGCTCGGGCATAAATTATACAGCAGTGCGCGCGTACGTGCACAACATAGAGAGAGAGAGAGAGAGAGAGAGAGAGAGAGAGAGAGAGAGAGAGTGTATACGCGCATTGTGTGCATGTGTAATGAGACCATGTTGATCACATGCGAATATACGATCATTAAAAAGAAATTCGATATTGAAATGACTGCATCATAAATCATGTGAACAGTAAAATTCTGATATTGAAATGATTGCACCACAAATCACGTGAACAGTAAAATTCTGATATTGAAATGATTGCACCACAAATCACGTGAACACTCTTTTGGTCTTTTTCTTCCCCATCTCCTTATGTCTCGTCTCGGCATGTCTGTCTGTCTGTCTGTCTGTCTGTCTGTCTGTCGGTCGGTCCGTGTCTCTCACGTATGAAACATACTGTGACAGAAATCTTTTGACAACGTTTTATTCATTCAGGCACTCAGTTTACTGTTGTATTCTAATGCATACATCACATACATGCGACACCCGAACATGGACGCCCACCCACAGGTGCCCTTGTACTGGCTTCCAACCAGCTATACGGGTACATACAATTATGTGTAAACACATTCATGAAGAACATTGCAAGGTGATATGATAGTGTATTGATGTCTTGCGCACCAAACATCATGTGAATGACGCGTTCTTTGATAATTATGTGTTGCAAGATTCTGCCTGCCACTGAGTTTCAAACTGTTCTCAGACCGTGCTGTCTGTGTTTTTAATCACGGAAATAGTGTCCTTCTGCGAATGTGTGTGTGTGTGTGTGTGTGTGTGTGTGTGTGTGTGTGTGTGTGTGGAGAGAAAGAGAGAGAGAGCGAGAGCGAGAGAGAGAGAGAGAGAGAGAGAGAGAGAGAATGCAAGGCTATTGTAACTATAGCTAGAACTAGTACTATGTATATATATATATATATATATATATATATATATATATATATATATATATATATATAGATACATATGTATAGATACACACACGCACACACACACACATACATATATATATATATATATGTGTCTATATATATGCATATATAGCTGAGTGTGTGTATAGGTTCGCGCGCACGTGATTTCCTCACTTTGAAAATGTGGAAGAGTATATAGAGCTGAATGCAGCACACAGCACGCGGTATAACCCAGCACGGGAGGCCCGGGGTTGCAGACAGCACAGGGCGAGAAGCCAGGCGCAGAGAGGCAGCAGCAGCAGCAGTGGTTGGTTCAGTCATGGCACGGCCCCGCTCCCCCCTCGCCACCTGCCTTCTCCTCTCCTCAGTCCTTCCATACGTCATGGCTGTCGTGCCCTTCTTCTCCTCCCTGTGGAAGGCCACGGCCAACTGTGCGGTCAACTCCTCACTGACCAGTCCGGCAGTGTCCAAAACCCACTGCGTGATGCAGTGTCTGGTGATGGAGGGCTGTGGGTCTGCAGCCTTTGATTCTGCGTCCAGCATGTGCTACCTCCATCCCGCACACCGCCAGTTCACTGCAGGAGATGAAGGACCGCCTCTGGACGTCTTCATCTTCAACAGTGGTAATGATGCTGTGCAAGGGACGACCTTCTTCTCCTCCTCCTCTTCCTCATCATCATTTGTTTTATCATTTTGTTTTTGTTATTTTCTATATATCATCATTGTCATCAATATCGTAGTACCATTACTATAATCCCTACAGCCATCATTCCATCATCACCATGGCATCAGAATTAGACACATTCGACGAATTTACCTTTCCTAAAGGTCCAGAACTGGAAGCGAAGGGGAAACGCCTCACCACTTCTGCTCAAAGCCCCGACAACAACAGGTTCCTCACCGCACATAAACCCAACATGCTGGTCAAGCCTGTTTTAAAACATTTTTTAAATGAATTAACATGGAGAAAGGCGAAACTGTCCGGTAATACCAATATTCTTTATCTCTTTATTGTTACTGGTAAAGGTTTTACTTAACCACCAGTAGTGGGTCTATTTTGTAATAAGACATTTATGGTTGCGTGAAAGACTGTCTCTTACATCTACAGTGTTTGTATGCCATCTTTCTCTCTCTGTGTCTCTCTGTGTCTCTGTCTCTCTCTTTCCTTTCCTATCAGACATAAACTACATTGTGTCTAGTATGTTCGGGTAAATTTTGTGAATATCTGGTTTCGGTTTCTTTTTGTGCACAGAGTGAATTAAAATGATCAAACTAATACACAACAACGACAGAACAAGCAAAACCATGTCTATATTCTTTCATTCAATATCGATCTCAGCAACACTGTCACTGAAACGTGGGGAACATACGAAAGGAAACGCCAACGAAGAAAGAAAATGGGCAAAAATGTTGTAATCATACTATGTAAAATTACGTGTTCTTATGTTGATTTGTGTATGTTTGTTTGCGTTGTCATTGAATTGCTCAAGAGAACTGACTTTTGATTTGCAATTGCTTGTTTGCTAGAGTTAGCTTCTTGTTTGTTATTGACATCACTTTAAAAAAATTATATGGCGTGTGTTTTGATGTGTATGCGTATTGTTTCACCCCCATTGCAGGGTATGGAAAACATACTTCTTGCCTTGCTTTGCCTCGATTTGCATTGCTTTGCATTGCTTTGCCTTGCTTTGCATTGCTTTGCATTGATTTACCTTGCTTTGCATTGCTTTGTATTGATTTGCCTTGCTTTGCCTTGCATTGCTTTGCCTTGCTTTGCATTGATTTGCCTTGCTTTGCCTTGCATTGCTTTGCATTGCTTTGCCTTGCTTTGCATTGATTTGCCTTGCTTTGCATTGCTTTGCATTGATTTGCCTTGCTTTCATGGTTTGATTAGACTTGTTTTCTGATGTGATTCTTGTCGCCTCTCGCTGTAAATGCACCAACCGACAAAAAGATTACTTAATGTTTTATCATAACGACTGAATCCGGTTTTGAAAATGCTATGTAACAGTTAACAAAAATACAAGATTTTAAGACTCCCTTGCCTGTTTTAGCATAAAAATGCTTTCACACACATACCTTCTCAAACATAAACAACTCGCAAAATAAAACTGTCTTGGAATCAAACAAATGCTTTCAGTGTCACATCTACTCAAACGCAGAACGGGAAATAGAAAGTGCCTTCATTTGCCAGTGAGTGTTCTTCAGTTCAACAATCTCTTCACAAGAAGCATGTGTCGCCATTAGTAAGCAAAAGCATTAGTAAGCATCTATGTTATAGATGCATTCACAAAACTGCCCCTTCCTATCTCTGCGGCTGCCTTCACCTCTACACTCCATCTCGCTCACTACGATCGGCCTCGGATCCACTCTGTTTACGCATACCCAGATTCAAACACTCGACTGTTGGCCGCCGTTCTTTCTCTGTTTCTGGACCTTGCGATTGGAATGAACTTCCATTTTCGCTTCGTCAAGTCTCCACACTCAGCTCTTTCAAGTCTGGCCTTAAAACCCACCTCTTCCCAAAATAGCCTCCCTTGCCTGCCCTTCCTTGTCTTTAGTTTCTACAGTATTACAGTTATGCATGCGTGTGAATGACTGGTGCGAAAGCGCTTTGAATTGTCTCTGCACAAGATCCAGCGCTATATAAATACCATTATTATTATTATTATTAAGAGCATGGTTTCTCTCCAGATAACGTACATCATTTTGGTTGGGATTTTATTTCGGTCACTAACTTTCTGTTTACCTTTGTTATTTGTCTATCTCATTCTGACGTATTTATCGCTTTCTATTTCCTTTATTTATTTCGTTTCTTCTTCGTTCGTGGGCTGCAACTCCCACGTTCGTTCGTATACACACGAATGGGCTTTTACATGTATGACCGTTTTTACCCTGACATGTAGGCAGCAATACTCCGTTTTCGGGGGTGTGCATGCTTGGTATGTTCTTGTTTCCATAACCCACCGAACGCTGACATGGATTACAGGATCTTTAATGTGCGTTTTTGATGTTCTGCGTGCGTATACACACGAAGGGGGTTCAGGCAGCAGCAGGTCGAGACTCGAACCCGGGTCCCTCATATCTAAAGTCCAACACTTTAACCTCTCGGCTATTGCACCCGTCATTTCGTTTCATTTTGGTGAATGTTTTCTACACACCTATGTCAGGCTGGCAAGTTTCACTTTGGTGAATGTTTTCTACACACCTGTCAGGCTGGCAAGGCCCTGTCCAGGTGAATGTTTTCTACACACCTGTCAGGCTGGCAAGGCCCTGACCAGGTGAATGTTGTCTACACACCTATGTCAGGCTGACAAGGCCCTGACCAGGTGAATGTTGTCTACACACCTGTCAGGCTGGCAAGGCCCTGACCAGGTGAATGTTGTCTACACACCTATGTCAGGCTGACAAGGCCCTGACCAGGTGAATGTTGTCTACACACCTATGTCAGGCTGGCAAGGCCCTGTCCAGGTGAATGTTTTCTACACACCTGTCAGGCTGGCAAGGCCCTGACCAGGTGAATGTTGTCTACACACCTATGTCAGGCTGACAAGGCCCTGTCCAGGTGAATGTTTTCTACACACCTGTCAGGCTGACAAGGCCCTGACCAGGTGAATGTTGTCTACACACCTATGTCAGGCTGACAAGGCCCTGACCAGGTGAATGTTGTCTACACACCTATGTCAGGCTGGCAAGGCCCTGACCAGGTGAATGTTGTCTACACACCTGTCAGGCTGACAAGGCCCTGACCAGGTGAATGTTTTCTACACACCTATGTCAGGCTGGCACGGCCCTGACCAGGTGAATGTCTTCTACACACCTATGTCAGGCTGGCACGGCCCTGACCAGGTGAATGTCTTCTACACACCTATGTCAGGCTGGCACGGCCCTGACCAGGTGAATGTCTTCTACACACCTATGTCAGGCTGGCACGGCCCTGACCAGGTGAATGTTGTCTACACACCTATGTCAGGCTGGCACGGCCCTGACCAGGTGAATGTTTTCTACACACCTGTCAGGCTGACAAGGCCCTGACCAGGTGAATGTTTTCTACACACCTGTCAGGCTGGCAAGGCCCTGACCAGGTGAATGTCTTCTACACACCTATGTCAGGCTGACAAGGCCCTGACCAGGTGAATGTCTTCTACACACCTATGTCAGGCTGGCAAGGCCCTGACCAGGTGAATGTCTTCTACACACCTATGTCAGGCTGACAAGGCCCTGACCAGGTGAATGTCTTCTACACACCTATGTCAGGCTGACAAGGAACTGACCAGGTGAATGTTGTCTACACACCTATGTCAGGCTGACAAGGCCCTGACCAGGTGAATGTTGTCTACACACCTATGTCAGGCTGGCAAGGCCCTGACCAGGTGAATGTTTTCTACACACCTATGTCAGGCTGGCAAGGCCCTGACCAGGTGAATGTCTTCTACACACCTATGTCAGGCTGACAAGGCCCTGACCAGGTGAATGTCTTCTACACACCTATGTCAGGCTGGCACGGCCCTGACCAGGTGAATGTCTTCTACACACCTATGTCAGGCTGACAAGGCCCTGACCAGGTGAATGTCTTCTACACACCTATGTCAGGCTGACAAGGAACTGACCAGGTGAATGTTGTCTACACACCTATGTCAGGCTGACAAGTGAGCTGTTTGATACGGCTACTGGTCCGTGCTGCGAGGTGACCCCGAAACACGTCACTGGGACATGGTAAATCAGGAAAATGCTGAAGAAGTACTTCCATGGCTTCTCAATGCGGTTCACCACCAAGGAACACACAACAGATTGGATCAATCTGGAAGTGGGCATAGTCATGGGCTGTGTAATTTCTCCAATCCTGCTCGTGCTGGCCTCAATGAAGGGAACGGATCGGTGACAGATACCAGATACCTCCTTTGAAAGCCTACATGGATGACACAACAGTCCTTTCAACAAAAGAGGATGGCACCCGTGAAATATTGAAGCGGCTGGACGAGCTAGTTGCCTCAGCCAGGATGAACCTCAAACCAAAGAAATCACGGAGCCTCTCACTGCGTAAAGAAAAGGTAGTTGAAACAGCTACATTCATTGTAGCCAACCAAGCCATTCCAACGGTGTCAGATGAACCAGTTAAGAGCCTTGGAAGATGGTATGAAGAGCCTTGGAAGATGGTATGATGAGTCCCTGAAAGACACAAAAAGAGGAAAGGAACGAAGCAGACAGCAGAAGAAGGCCTGCACATCATAGACCAGTGTGGCCTTCCTGGCAAATACAAAGTGTGGTGCCTACAGTCCATGCTGATACCAAAGCCCCTGTGGCCTCTCCTGATATATGATATCAGCTGTAGCACAGTCGAGTCGATTGAGGCAAACATCAACAAGTACACACGCAAATGGCTTGGTGTCCCACCTGGTCTCACTGACGTGGCACTCTACTGTCGCCAAACAAAGCCGAGGCTGAAATTCCTTGTCGAAGAATACAAGGTAGGGAAAGCAAGAGCAAGACTTCTCAGCATGCTCGGAGACTCAGGATACAGTGTTGTGAGATCCAACCAACCCAAGCTGAAGACTGGCAGAAAATGGAACGTCAGGGAGGCAGTCATTGCCGCGAAAGAAAGCCTTAAGACAAAGGACATAACAGGACACACCCAAACCAACAAACAGGGCCTGGGATCGACAAAGATGGAAGAGGGGAAAGGCAAACGGGAAAGCAAAACGAGACATGATCATACAGGAGATCAAGAAGGAAGAGGATGATAAAAGAGTCGAGAAGGCAGTCCAGCATGGAAACGTGGGCTGCTTGATGGTGCCGAAGATTAGGAATGCGCAGTTGACCTACCAGAGAGGAAGAGGCACCCGGAAATCATCAGCAAGAGCAGCATGACACCTGACATAGTACTCCACTCCAAGGCAACGAAACAAGCGATTCTGATTGAGCTCACTGTGCCATACGACATCTACAAGACCGAGAAGTATGCTAGTCAAGCCAGCAGCCTGAGAGAATCTGGCTTCCAAGCCAAAGTCCTCGCCATAGAGAATGGTGCAAGAGGGTTTGTGAACGCATCTGCCTACAGCCTCATGAAACAGCTGTCGATTTCTGGCAGAGAGAGAACATGGGCTCTCAATGCAATGGCAGAAGCAGCAGAAAAGAGTTCCAGTTGGATCTGGTCGAGGAGGAATGAAACTAGGCGTACGATAGCTCAGTGGTTAAAACGTCTGCCAGAAAAGGCGACTCAGTCCTGAAGTGGCGACCACCCTGGAGGCGCGGGTTCGAACCTGCTGAGGACCAGGAAAAAAAGCGCAGACCAGTGTACCCTGCCAAACTGAGAGGTGTCGTCGATTCGATTAAAAAAAAAAAGTTCATTCTAGTCAATTCAGTATCTACTTCAAAGTATTCACATGCAGTAAACACGTCGATAGCGTAACTCGTGTCATTCTATGTGTTCTATCCAGATTGTATTTCTTTTCTCTTAAATGCGTGCCATGCCGTCTGCAAGCCCCAACAAACATTCAGGCAACATACTGGGAAGAGCCCGATACATTTTCTGGATTCAGAGCCTCAAAGAAATAAACCGTTCATGATCCGGAAAAAACGACTTAACTCGGAAGACTTACAACTTATCATTGGTATGACTGAAAAGATTTTATTCACTATGTTTAATCTAAATTTGGTATTGGCAAATAAGGTGTTTCGAGAGACAATGAATTTGTTAAAGTTTAACACACACACACACACACACGCACGCACGCACGCACACACACACACACAAAGACAACCGAGCACTGGGTTATCACACAGACTCACTTTGTTTACACAAGTGAGTCAAAAAGTAACAAAATACTATCTATCTATCTATCTATCTATCTATCTATCTATAAAGAAACGTTGTTGGTAGGCATGAACGAAAGTGTGAGTATATCGTGTATGAGCACGCGCATGTACTCATGTGCGTTTTAGGTGTGTGTGTGTGTGTGTGTGTGTGTGTGTGTGTGTGTGTGTGTGCACGCGCTCTTATTTTTTGAAACTCAGGCACTCATGAGCTCCAGACTGTCCCGTAAACGAGTCATTCCCTTTCTAACCTCCCTTTATCAGAGAAACGCCGTGGCACAGTCGGTTGACTCCTGATTCAGTGATCACCAGTGGTCACGGCTCGAGGTCCCGTTTCGGCACGGTGGTGTGTCCTTGGGAAAGGCACTTCACTCCGATTTTCCTCACTCCACCCAGGTGTGAATGGCTACCTGACTTCGGTCGGGGAAGGCTAAAACGGCGGAAGGAGAGGATTGGGCCCCGCCTTCCTATGCCGAGCCGTGTAAGGCTATGGGAGCTTTAACTTCATCCTTTACCACCAGGATCAAGCCAGTCACCTTTTTCCCAGTGGCAGAGTGCAAAGTGTCGGAAGCTCCGGCCATCCCCGATGGACGTGTCAGCCAGTGGCAGGTGACGTCATCGTCCCTGAAGGGTGACGTCAGCTGTGACGAGGACTTCATGGCCAGTGGCGACCCGGCCTCTGTCGGCTGTCAGCTGGACTCCGGAGCTTGGGACACGGTGCTCACGTGCCGACAGACAGTCTGGAGGAACGACACGGTCAGTACCCGGCAAGGGAGTGGTGGTGGGGGGGGGGGGGGGAGGGGGGGGGAGAGGGGGGCTCTCTGTGTGTGTGTGTGTGTGTGTGTGCGTATGTGTGTGTGTGTGTGTGTGTGTGTGTGTGTGTGTGTGTGTGTGCGCGCGCGCACATATATACCGATGGATTCAGTTGTTTGATGTTTTTATTTATACGTATTGATGCGCAATACTTTATTGTATCAACTAGGAAAAAGGTAGGTTGGTAAAAAGGTAGGTAGGTATAGATGCAGGTGGATATATAGATAGGATGGTATTCTTCAGTGTCAGAATGCAAACTTATATAGTTAAGAAGGTTGCAAAGTCGGTAGGTAGGTAGGTAGATACATTAATAATTTGCTGTGATATAACTTTAAGTAGACTGCAAAGTGGGAGGTAGATAGGTAGAAAGATTAATGATTTTGTTTGATACAAAGTTAAGTAGACAGTAAATTCGGTAGGTAGGTACATTGATTAATGACTTTGTATGACATAACGTTAAGTAGACAGCAAAGTCGGTAGGTAGGTAGGTAGGTTGATAATTTGGCATATTACATCAGTAGGTAGGTTGATAATTTGGCATATTACATCGGTAGGTAGGTTGATAATTTGGCATATTACATCAGTAGGTAGGTTGATAATTTGGCATATTACATCGGTAGGTAGGTTGATAATTTGGCATATTACATCGGTAGGTAGGTTGATAATTTGGCATATTACATCGGTAGGTAGGTTGATAATTTGGCATATTACATCGGTAGGTAGGTTGATAATTTGGTATTTTTTGTCCGTAGGTAGGTTGCAAGCAGACCTGGAAGAATTTGGCAGTTCTCTGCCGCACAAAGAAGAAGAAGAAGAAGAAGAAGAAGAAGAAGAACGAGGAGGAGGAGGTGGAGGAGGATGGGGAGGAGGGTAGAAGTAAGAATAAGAACTATATGAATTATATGAAATATTTTCCTTCCATTACTGTTTGGAAGAAAGGAAGCTGGGGTCACAAGTTGAGTTTGGAGAAAAGAAAACATGGGACAAAAATGCGTCTTAGCAATGAAAAACAACAGACTGTTTTTTTTGTTTGTTTAATAATCGTTGCAGTTACAGTATCCAACCAGTCTATAACTCTTCAGACTCCTTGTTCTGTTCAGTTATGGTTGTAATACAGTATCCCATGGCCCGCCATCCTTGACGGGAGACAAGGGGGAACAAGTACAGAGATGACAGAAAGTTAAGGACAACATGGACAATGGCACAGCTTTCTTCTCGGGGACCTGCTGAACTGCTGCTGAACAGCGCTGTGTACACCACTGTCATGAGCATCACTCAAAACCAGAGGCCAGTGGCCAGACTGTACACACCACTGTCATGACCACCACTCAATACCAGAGGCCAGTGGCCAGACTGTACACAGCGCTGTGTACACCACTGTCATGAGCATCACTCAAAACCAGAGGCCAGTGGCCAGACTGTACACACCACTGTCATGAGCATCACTCAATACCAGAAGCCAGTGGCCAGACTGTGTACACCACTGTCATGAGCACCACTCAATACCAGAGGCCAGTGGTCAGACTGTACACACCACTGTCATGAGCACCACTCAATACCAGAGGCCAGTGGCCAGACTGTACACACCACTGTCATGAGCACCACTCAATACCAGAGGCCAGTGGCCAGACTGTACACACCACTGTCATGACCACCACTCAATACCAGAGGCCAGTGGCCAGACTGTACACACCACTGTCATGAGCACCACTCAATACCAGAGGCCAGTGGCCAGACTGTACACACCACTGTCATGAGCACCACTCAATACCAGAGGCCAGTGGTCAGACTGTGTACACCACTGTCATGACCACCACTCAATACCAGAGGCCAGTGGCCAGACTGTGTACACTACTGTCATGAGCACCACTCAATACCAGAGGCCAGTGGCCAGACTGTGTACACTACTGTCATGACCACCACTCAATATCAGAGGCCAGTGGCCAGACTGTACACACCACTGTCATGACCACCACTCAATACCAGAGGCCAGTGGCCAGACTGTGTACACCACTGTCATGAGCACCACTCAATACCAGAGGCCAGTGGCCAGACTGTACACACCACTGTCATGACCACCACTCAATACCAGAGGCCAGTGGCCAGACTGTACACACCACTGTCATGAGCACCACTCAATACCAGAGGCCAGTGGCCAGACTGTACACAGCAGGCATAATTCAAAGCATCTCTGTTAAAAAGGTCAAAACACACATGCTTTCATGGAGTGGTCTTTAACTTTTTTTGAAGCGTGTTTTTGGCCCTCCCTGATCACAAGCGAAGCACTTGTCTCTTTGAGGCACCAACCTGCACAAAGCCTCGTCACATGTTTAGTTTTCCTCTGTTTCAACAAAGAACAGCATGTACGATGACTCATGAGATGTTTAGTTACCCCCCCCCCTCTCTCTCTCTCTCTCTCTCTCTCTGTGAAAGTCAAAGTGAAAAAGTCAAATTATCATTCCACGATTGTAACTGAATAAGTAATACCTGCTTTTTCACATCAAGCCATCTGAAAGAAAGAAAGAAAAAAAAAGAAAAAAAAAGAAAAGAAAAGAAAAAAAGAAAAGAAAAAGAAAAAGAAAAAAAAAGGCAGAAATACATACAAGATTCGTATGATGGTGAAATAATTAATTTTTGTTTCACACACACACACACACACACACACACACACACACACACACACACACACACACACACACACACACACACACACACATATATATATATGCAAACACACATGCTTAAACACCACCCTCACCCCAGTTTACACATCCTTCATACAACACAAACACATTTCCAGTGAGAGTGTACATAAACATTTCACAAGTAATAAATAAAGTGGAAGGCTCATAGCCATAGATAAGTATTACTGTTCAACTTTTATAGAGTCAATAAGATGGTTCTTCAGATTTTTCTTTAACACGTTTTTATTCTTAATATTTTTTAAAGTGAGTGTACGATTATATAATTCTTCTTCTTCTTCTTCTTAGTAGTTGTATGAGCATTTACACCTAATCTTGATAGTCAGTCCTGGGTCACAAATTTCCGCCAGAGTACAGGAAACCGGATTTGTAAAGGTTATTCATCGGTCTGGGTATACATAACATATGACTGTGTCTATGGTCATTAGTCTTAAAAGCATCGGCAATCTTCTTGGAGTATTTCCATATGTAAAATTGTGCACGCAGCCTTGCTGAAGAACAGTCTATTGTGGAATGATAATATGTTAGGTTGTTTATAATCCAAATGAGTCAGGGAGCTTGCCTGACTTCAATAATACTATTTTGAAGGCTCTTTCACACATACAATGAATAAGTTTTAAATTTGCATTCCTATAATTATCCCATATTTCCATGAATGCATAATCTATAATTAGCAAAATATGTGCAAAGAAAAACGTTTACATGATTGGACGTATTTTATTGAAGAGATTTTTTCCCCCCTGTGTGTGTGTGTGTGTGTGTGTGTGTGTGTGTGTGTGTGTGTGTGTGTGTGTGTGTGTGTGTGTGTGTGTGTGTGCGTGCGCGTTATTCTGTACTATGTCTCTTAAGCGTTATCGTAAAGCACTTTGATATGTATGAAAACGCTTAATATCGTCATCACGATCATCATGTTACTGATCGTGATCATCTTCTTATTCTCGTTCTTTTTGTTCTTTATCTTGTTATTGCTCCTGTTTTTGTTCTTGTTCTTCTTGTCCTCGTTCTTCTTCTGCTTAACACCATCATCATCATCATCATCATCACCATCATCATCATCATCATCATCATCATCACCATCATCATCATCATGACCTGGGCAGGTGAAGACCCGGCCTGAGGGAGAGTACCCACTGCCACGAACTGCAACAGCGGGCTGGGCCGTGTGTCTGAATGCCACCCCGACACTGGAGGAAGAGTAAGTGTGTCTGAATGCCACCCCGACACTGGAGGAAGAGTAAGTGTGTCTGAATGCCACCCCGACACTGGAGGAAGAGTAAGTGTGTCTGAATGCCACCCCGACACTGGAGGAAGAGTAAGTGTGTCTGAATGCCACCCCGACACTGGAGGAAGAGTAAGTGTGTCTGAATGCCACCCCGACACTGGAGGAAGAGTAAGTGTGTCTGAATGCCTCCTGACACTGGAGGAAGAGTAAGTGTGTCTGAATGCCACCCCGACACTGGAGGAACAGTAAGTGTGTCTGAATGCCACCCGAACACTGGAGGAAGAGTAAGTGTGTCTGAATGCCTCCTGACACTGGAGGAAGAGTAAGTGTGTCTGAATGCCACCCCGACACTGGAGGAAGAATAAGTATGTCTGAATGCCTCCTGACACTGGAGGAAGAGTAAGTGTGTCTGAATGCCTCCTGACACTGGAGGAAGAGTAAGTGTGTCTGAATGCCACCTGACACTGGAGGAACAGCAGGTGTGTCTGAATGCCTCCTGACACTGGAGGAAGAGTAAGTGTGTCTGAATGCCACCCCGACACTGGAGGAAGAGTAAGTGTGTCTGAATGCCACCCCGACACTGGAGGAAGAGTAAGTGTGTCTGAATGCCCCCACCCTGACACTGGAGAAAGAATAAGTGTGTCTGAATGCCTCCTGACACTGGAGGAAGAGTAAGTGTGTCTGAATGCCTCACGATACTGGAGGAAGAATAAGTGTGTCTGAATGTCTCCTGACACTGGAGAAAGAGTAAGTGTGTCTGAATGTCTCCTGACACTGGAGGAAGAGTAAGTGTGTCTGAATGCCACCCCGACACTGGAGAAAGAGTAAGTGTGTCTGAATGCCTCCTGACACTGGAGGAACAGTAAGTGTGCCTGAATGCCTCCTGACACTGGAGGAAGAGTAAGTGTGTCTGAATGCCACCCCGACACTGGAGGAACAGTAAGTGTGTCTGAATGCCACCCCGACACTGGAGGAAGAGTAAGTGTGTCTGAATGCCCCCACCCTGACACTGGAGGAAGAGTAAGTGTGTCTGAATGCCCCCACCCTGACACTGGAGGAAGAGTAAGTGTGTCTGAATGCCTCCTGACACTGGAGGAAGAGTAAGTGTGTCTGAATGCCCCCACCCTGACACTGGAGGAAGAGTAAGTGTGTCTGAATGCCTCCTGACACTGGAGGAAGAGTAAGTGTGCCTGAATGCCTCCTGACACTGGAGGAACAGCAAGTGTGTCTGAATGCCTCCTGACACTGGAGGAACAGCAAGTGTGTCTGAATGCCTCACGATACTGGAGGAAGAATAAGTGTGTCTGAATGTCTCCTGACACTGGAGAAAGAGTAAGTGTGTCTGAATGTCTCCTGACACTGGAGGAAGAGTAAGTGTGTTTGAATGCCTCACGATACTGGAGGAAGAATAAGTGTGTTTAAATGTCACCTGACACTGGAGGAACAGCAAGTGTGTCTGAATGCCTCCTGACACTGGAGGAAGAGTAAGTGTGTTTGAATGCCACCCCGACACTGGAGGAAGAATAAGTGTGTTTAAATGTCTCCTGACACTGGAGAAAGAGTAAGTGTATCTGAATGTCTCCTGACACTGGAGGAAGAGTAAGTGTGTCTGAATGCCTCCTGACACTGGAGGAAGAGTAAGTGTCTGAATGCCTCACGATACTGGAGGAAGAGTAAGTGTGTTTGAATGCCACCCCGACACTGGAGGAAGAGTAAGTGTGTCTGAATGTCTCCTGACACTGGAGGAAGAGTAAGTGTGTCTGAATGCCACCTGACGCTGGAGGAACAGCAAGTGTGTCTGAATGCCTCCTGACACTGGAGGAAGAGTAAGTGTGTCTGAATGCCACCCCGACACTGGAGGAAGAGTAAGTGTGTCTGAATGCCACCCCGACACTGGAGGAAGAGTAAGTGTGTCTGAATGCCCCCACCCTGACACTGGAGGAAGAGTAAGTGTGTCTGAATGCCACCACCCTGACACTGGAGGAAGAGTAAGTGTGTCTGAATGCCTCCTGACACTGGAGGAAGAGTAAGTGTCTAAATGCCCCCACCCTGACACTGGAGGAAGAGTAAGTGTGTCTGAATGCCTCCTGACACTGGAGGAAGAGTAAGTGTGCCTGAATGCCTCCTGACACTGGAGGAAGAGTAAGTGTGTCTGAATGCCTCCTGACACTGGAGGAAGAGTAAGTGTCTGAATGCCTCATGACACTGGAGGAAGAGTAAGTGTGTCTGAATGCCTCCTGACACTGGAGGAAGAGTAAGTGTGTCTGAATGCCTCCACCCTGACACTGGAGGAAGAGTAAGTGTGTCTGAATGCCTCCACCCGACACTGGAGGAAGAGTAAGTGTGTCTGGTAGAGAAAAATATATAAGTCAAATGCCTGATAATTATGTTATCAGCTTCTTCAGATTTCGAAGTAGTAATCATAAGCTGGAAATAGAAACAGGGAGACACCCTATGAGATTTCACAATTCGAAAAGCAAATGATAAATGGTTTGGAATTATTTATTAAAAAAACACAGTGGATCTTCAATGATTTTACAGTCATACAAGATCTTTCTTGTAAGTAATAACTGGTGTAAAATCTGAGCCTGGAACCACTTCATTCTCACATTATAAAAAATCAAAGCAACGTAAAAATACTTGCTACTATTCAAGATCATGAAAGCACTCATTCCACCTGAGAACAGCTGATTTTTTTAAAAATAATTTTTTTAGAACGTTATTGTGGGGACAACACGATATGATATGTGCGCCTAAATTGCTCAACTGCAAGTATGATACCTGCATACAAAAGGAAGTCTAGCTGTTGTTTTTTTTGTTTGTTTTTTGTGCTGTTGATGTTTTTTCTATTGAGATTTGGAAAGTGGTCTCGGAATTATGCAAAAGTAAAAAAGCGATTATTTTCCACATCAAATAACTGATTCATAAACACAGTTCCATTCTGTACCCATTCTTTCGCAAACACTACTCTACTGTCTCTTATAATATTGGCATTATAATGAATGCATTCTGCCATGAATTCAGAATTATCCTGAGGTCAACATTTTAAGTGTAGCCGTTTGAGATGTTTTAATACATCCAGAAAAAATCCGATGTCTCATGCTAACATGTATATATTCCTCACAAGCTTTGGTAAATCTTCAAACTCTGGATGCATTCTAAAACAAAAGTCTGCAGATTCCCACCTCTTTTAATTCTCTGTATCCAAGAAATCTGTAATGAAGAAATACATGTCTGTACATTAATCATCTGTAAACTTCCCTCTATGTAGGGCCAATAGCCAACACATATTTTTTCATAGATTAATCACAGATGGTATGTAAATTTTAACGATATCGAAGTTTTTGATACAGTAATTTTGCCAATTGGGGCATCTGACGTTTATTCCATTTCAGTATTAAACTGCGAACAAATTCTATTTTTCCTTCAAAATATGTATCTTCCATTCTTTCAAAGTTACTACAAAATAAGATTCCAAGAACCTTAAAAATTCCGGGATTCCAGCAAAAATTTTCATTTCGCAAATACGGTACACCAGAGTTTTTCATCCATTCAATCCACACCACATTTTTTCAGTGTTTATTTGAAGGCCTGATATTTCTGCTTAAAGCTTTTTCACTTTGATACACTGGCTGAATGACTCTTCAGTGCCGTCAAGGCAGAGTCTCGGGTCATCAGCAAACTGAGAAAGGAGGACCTCGTGTGATCTTACTTTAATTCCTCTCATTTTACTATTCTGTCTGATAAAGGCGTACAATACCTCTGCACAAATTAAGTGCAAACACGGAGAGCATGGGTCTCCCTGTCGCAGCCCTCTTCTATTATTGAACCATTTGGAATACTGACCATTTACTGACACACAGGATGGGACGTTATTGAAAACAAGTGAAAACCTACTGAATTATATCTGCCCACCCCCCCCACCCCCACCCCCGCCACACCCCGACCCTTCCCCCTCCACCCTCCAAAAAAACAAAACAACAACAACAACAACAACAACAACAAAAAAACCAACCAACCAAACAAAAAAACAACAACCAAAAAAACAAAAACACACACACACAAAAAAAACAAACAACAACAACAAAACCCCCAAAACAAACAACAGCAACAAAACTTAAGTGCTTTGTGCAGAAAGGACGAAGAGACACTATCGAACGCCTTCTCACAGTCTACCACAAGAAGCATTCCAGGAATATTTTCTTCTTCAGTTTACTGTAATACATCATATTGTTTTGAAATTTTCACCAATATAACGTCCTTTTAAGAATAGCTTTTTGATTTTCATTTATTGTTTTTGGCAGAACTTTTAAATGGGAGAAGAAGCCATTTTATAGGTCGAGTTTAACAAAGAAATAGGCCCCTGTCCCTGTGTAACTGACATAATATATATTATATTTACTGATGCCATCATTTATTGGTCTTGTTAGAGAAATACCAAGATATTTGATAAAGATCTTAAAACATTCCACAGTGAATCCATCTGATCGCGGGCTTTTGTTGGTATCATTTTTTCAGTGACTGGCGTATTTGATTTATGTCAAAGGGCCTTCAAGTAGAATACTATCTTCATGTGACATTTTATCAACATTGTGCAGCAATATATTCGAGTCAACATCCACAACATTTCTTTCAGAATACAATTGCCGATAAAATCCATGAACTTCAGACAAAATCTTCTCTTCATAAAAAAAATCACATCACCACTCTCACTCTCTAGAAAACTCATAGTTTTATCAACAGATTTATGACTCTCAAAACTGCAAAAATATCTACAGGGCTTTTCTCGATCCTGCGCCTACCTGATTGTAATTGTGTATTCAACAATTTCAAATCCCTAATAGAGCTTTCATTACAATTTTCATTCAATCGTTTTATCTTGCATTCTAGTGCCTCTTCTTTCTCTTTCTCGTGTACAACTACACTCCTCTCATGTCCCCCCCCCCCACTGAAACTGATCAACATTCAGTATTCTAGACTTTACATAAAACTATATTGACTCATAACATTTCGCATAATAACATTTCACATATTCAAGAACTATTTATGGTAAGGAAGAACCCAAGAACATTTAGGTCAAACAATATCAGAGCGCAATTCAGACTCACCATCACTATTATCATGATAATCATTATTATTGATAATGTTGTTGTTATTGTTGTCTTTGTTGTTGTCGTTGTTATCATTGTTTCCTCGTTGTCTTAATTGTCGTCGTCGAAGTAGAAGTAGTAATAGCAGCAGCAATTGTAGTTTATTTCTCCTAATTAGCATGGCTGTGTTTTAGTCAGCATCATCATCATCATTATTATTATCATTATTAGTATCATCATCATCATCATCATCATCTTTACTATTTCATGTCTTTTCATTATTGTTATTATTTTTTGTAATAGTAACAGCAGCAGCAGCAGCAGCAGCAGCAGCAGCAGCAGTAATAACAATAGAAGTCATCGTCGCAGTAGTATTTGTATTTGTATTTCTTTTTGTCACAACAGATTTTCTCTGTGTGAAATTCAGGCTGCTTTCTCCAGGGAGAGCGCGTCGCTACACTACAGCGCCACCCATTTTGTTTTGTATTTTTTCCTGCGTGCAGTTTTATTTGTTTTTCCTATCGAAGTGGATTTTTCTACAGAATTTTGCCTGGGACAACCCTTTTGTTGCCGTGGGTTCTTTTACGTGCGCTAAGTGCATGCTGCACACGGGACCTCGGTTTATCGTCTCATCCGATTACTAGCGTAATGACCACCACCTCAAGGTCTAGTGGGGGGTGAGGGGGGAGGGAGGGGGCGGGGGGGGGGGGGGGGGATATCGGCGGCGGAACCGTGATTCGAACCAGCGCGCTCAGATTCTCTCGCTTCCCAGGCGGACGCGTTACCTCTAGGCCATCACTCCACAGTAATACTAATAGTAGTGGTAGTAATAGGAGTAGGATGATGATGATGATGATGATGATGACAGTTATTATAGCATGGACAAAATATTTTTTCAAAGCTCTCTTTGACAGCAGCTCAAAATGCCCCGGAGACACCCACACCCACCCACCCACCCACACACACACACACACGCACGCACACACACACACACACACACACACACACGCACGCACACACACACACACACACACACACACACGCACATGTACGGACACACACACACACACACACACACAGAGGTATGTATGTATGTATATATGTATGTATGTACATATACCTATGTAGATTGACACACTGGATGTTGCAGCTTTGGGGTGGACCTGGACGCCAGCAATGGAGATAAGCCGCTGCACGTGGGCGTGAGGTTGGACACAGGCGTGTCCGTGAAGACCACAGCTCTGGATTACCTTCACAACGGAGCCTGGGGAAGCAGCACTGTGTTCCTGGTGCATCCTGTAACCCCCTTTCCCTTTGAAGTGAACGTCCCCTTCAGTATGAAAATCCATGCGGTCACTGAACAAAGTTTTGATGTAAGTATTGCACCGTATTGCATGATAAGCTAAAACAAGAAAAGAAAATGACAAGGTAAGGTCTATGTACCAGCAAAACATACTTGCTAGATTTTCACGTTTGGGTTGACGTCTTTTTGTCAGGAGTTTGGTTACATGTGTTGAATGCATGCTGCGATTTGTCAATATCTTGGATTATTGTCTCCTCAACAAGACTGGCACTCACACCTCCCATTCAAGAACTTCTTCGTCTTCTTCTTCTTCTTCGTTTTCTTCTTCTTCTTCTTCTTCGTCTTCTTCTTCGTCTTCTTCTTCTTCTTCTTCTTCGTCTTCTTCTTCTTCTTCTTCGTCTTCTTCGTCTTCTTCTTCTTCTTCTTCTTCGTCTTCTTCTTCTTCTTCTTCTTCTTCTTCTTCTTCTTCTTCTTCTTCTTCTTCTTCTTCTTCTTCTTCTTCGTCTTCTTCTTCTTCTTCTTCGTCTTCTTCGTCTTCTTCTTCTTCTTCTTCTTCTTCTTCTTCTTCTTCTTCTTCTTCTTCGTCTTCTTCTTCTTCTTCTTCTTCTTCTTCTTCTTCTTCTTCTTCGTCTTCTTCGTCTTCTTCTTCTTCTTCTTCTTCGTCTTCTTCTTCTTCTTCTTCGTCTTCTTCGTCTTCTTCTTCTTCTTCTTCGTCTTCTTCGTCTTCTTCTTCTTCGTCTGAACTCTGAAGCCACTGGGGAGCCACAGTGACGAACTGTTCACCAGAATCCTCCAGGTCTGTTGTGTGTAAAAGCATGCGTTTCTGTAAATCGGGTGTGTTGTCATTCTATCATTAATTCCGTCTCACTCCCCATACTTCTCCTGGGATGATTATCTTAGTATCTGTTTATAATGATAGTAATGATAATTGATATTTGTAATGCGCTCTATTTCTTCAACATCAACTGGAGAAAAAAAAAAGGTTGGAACGATTAAAAACACGAGGCTATTTCTGCTATTTCAATCTAGCGTTCTTACAGTAAATCACTTTCTCAATGGCGAATTTCTCAAAATGTCCATTGAAATGGCAGGAAGTACAGAAACATTTTTGCAGACCACAGTGGACAAGGGAGAGAAATCATACATCACGATTCAGTGTGCGTTGAAGGGTCATATTCCGCAAAGAAAAGTATCATCGTTTTATTCTCGTAATTTCTGTGTCTTTAAAATGAAGAGTCCAGTTCTCTTAGAATAACCTGCTTCTCCAGAGATTTGTGAGTTGTTCTGAAACTGATTTTGAATCCGGAGACCCCCATACGCTATCGATGATATTACTACTTACATTACCGCCATGACAGCACCACAGCCACTGATACTATATTACGACCACCACACCACCACCACCACCACACCACCACCACCACCACCACACCACCACACCACCACCACCACCACCACCACCAACAAAACTATGGTGACATCGACAAGGAAGTAATGGATGATACACAAACCGTCTCACAACAGTCAAATTAACCGCACTTCATCACGCGTCGCGATATTCTTTTTTCCTGCTTTTGCTTTTCATTCGGGCACAGATTCTGTTTTCTTTCCTGTTCCTCCTCTTCTTCTTGTGTTTGTTTTCCAGACTCCTTGCGAACTTCGGGAAACGAACATCAGTATCACAAAACGACGACCCGTTGACAAGTATAATAATAAATAATATAATAATGTACATTTATATTGTGCCCTTTCTCTCTAAGAGTTCAGGGCGCTTTATATGAAAGAAAAATATTACAAGTATACTGTTTTCTTTTCAGGTGTTTGTGGACGGGCATTTGTACGGGTCCAGGTCAGTGCCCCTGTCGGTCAGTGACATTACCAAGGTTACTTTTAGCAAAAACATTCAGGTCCACTTTCTCGATGTGTGGTGTTAGATTTCATTAGCAGAATTATTATCCAGGGGCAGTGGGAAACACAGCCCCGCGACGTGTCAGCAATTATTGCCTAGCCTTATGTTTTTAGACTGGTTAAAGACTTTGTAAAACATCCACCGTTTGTAGGTGCATGGGAGGAAGAGAGTGCTGAGAAAGAGCCAAGGAAGGAGAACATGTCGGGAAAGCACTGAACAGGAGCTGATGGAAGAGGGATTACCAGGGGATCGGGGCAGAAGGCACGGTGAAAAAAGTACAGGAACAATACTCTACACAATTCAGTAGAGCGCTGATGTCAAAGCAATGACGCCAGATATCACTGTTTCCAGAAACCTGTTTTGCTCATTATTATTATTATTATTTATAAATTTTATTTTATAAATAAAATTATTATTTATTTATCTATTTATTTATGTACGCTTATAGTTGACTTCATCACGTTTTTGCGCCTTATACATATTATTATTATTAGTAGTTCTTTTTAAAAAAAATGTATTTATCTATTATTTATTCACCCTTTTTTTCAAGGCCTGACTAAGCGCGTTGGGTTACGCTGCTGGTCAGGCATCTGCTTGGCAGATGTGGTGTAGCGTATATGGATTTGTCCGAACGCAGTGACGCCTCCTTGAGCTACTGAAACTGAAACCGAAACTGCTTTGCTCAGCAATGAAAAATGTGTGGTAACGGTGATGGTTCTCCTGCAAGAAAGATGTCCCTGTCACAGTTTGGATTTCGTGCCCGTGCTATGATTTATGATCCATTTATTCCAGGGAAAATCATTAAATTAAAGTTTTTTTCCCCAATTTTATGTGACATTGCTTTGGCAAGTAGCATCCACGCATGACATCAGTTTTCAACGGGTTCCAAGGATTTCAGTTTGGGAGATTAACAATCGAAGATAGTGACCGTTCCGGTCGTCTAGTAACTTTTCCTCAGTCCAGAAAAGGTGACTCAGGAAAGGTTAATGGTTGAGAAGCAACCAAGAATTACCCGAGAGGAGAAAGAGAACACACCAAACATTTCATCGGAAAGTATGTCAGTCTCCATGAACATCTTTGCGTTGGGAACCGTTGTGCCCGTTGGTGCATCTGTTTGGACATCAGTGTTTTCACTTTTTTCCCCAAGTAGATTAATAATAATAATAAAACCAGCATTTTCGGTGGCGGGTCTTTTACATAGAGAATATACAAGCCACAAAAAGGACCGTGACTTTGGTTCTGGTCTTGAGTTTGTGTCGTATTCATTTGTTTTCTCAATATTATTCCTACACCAGCTGTAAATATACACTCAATAAAGAACACCCCGATAAATCATTAGTTTGAACTGTTTGTTTGTTAAGCTATACACATACATGTAAATAGTTTATGGTAATGTGTGCATCTTAGTATTTTGTGTACTCCCCTTTATCTGTGTGTGTATATAAATGCACGTTATGTGTGGTTAGACTACGGTATTATTGTGTTGATTTTTTGTGGTTAATTTATAAATCGATGTTGATTCTCTTTCACTTTGTTGATGTTATGATTTTGTTTGTATAGGTGTTGATTGCCCTGTTCTCATTAATCAGTATATCGCTTCTGTCAGCAAATGTGTCAAAGATTTACCTTTTAGAGATGAAGAAGTATTCTGATATCTTGTATCTTAGGTTTGGAACTACGTATCAAGGCTGTACTCTACGCTTTCTGTCATAATGATCTCCCGGCGTCAACCAGGCCCGAGAGACACAGACACTTGCAGTGCTGGTCAGGAAAATAGAGCTACACACCCAAAGACGCATTTGTAAAGTGGATGATGCTTGACTATGTTGTTCCAGTCTTCCCATTTAAGCCCATAGCACACTCAACTCTGGGTAGGAGCCGGCCGCGGGCCAAAAACCCACCCCCGCCGGGATTCGAACCCACGTCCACCCAGCCGTCAGTCTGCGACGCTAACCACTTGGCCACGCAGGCTGCTGTTACAGATCATTCTTTGTGTTGTGTCAACAATGATGAGGACAATAACAAGTTTAGAGTTTCCAATTTCAGCTGGCTTTTATCAGCGTTAAACGTCCAGTCGGGCATTTGGCAGATACTGGGGTATTTTCCATTTCTCTCTCTCTCTCTCTCTCTCTCTCTCTCTCTATATATATATATATATATATATATATATATAGACAGAGAGAGAGTTATTTTGAAAGTGTTATTTGAGCACAGCATGGAAATGTCTGCTCTTTTAGAAGCGGGTGATGTGCAGAATCAGGCCAAGTTAAGAGGTCTCACACCAGCATCAACATCCATGGGAAAATCAATATCTCTATTCATCAGGCCATGTTCTGAAGCCTCAAACCAATATCAACGTCCGCGTGAAAATCAATATCATATTCATCCTCCTCACTCGAAAAGTGGACTAGTACTAGTGTTGTATTCGTCCCTTTGGGCGTATTGTTAAGATTAACACTTTAATCAATAACTGAAAATATGACCCGCGGATAAACAATGCACCACGGACCAGCCACCGTGGCGAAATGGTTTACCGTCACGGACTAACGAATGGGAGGCCGCGGATTGGATCCCCATCAAAGGTGGGCATTTTCAGCCCCTGAACATCTGACTACCTACATGAGTGTGCCCTCTTCTCAGTGAGAAGACTAGGACCATACAGTCGACGGTCCTCTACTTCACTGATGTGTCTTTGAAGCGTTGGTCACAGTCCCTGACGAGGACCAGTACTGAAGGTGTCTGTGTCTTTGTAAGTGTTGGTCAAATGTTCTCACCAGCACTGAAGGTGTCTGTGTCTTTGTAAGTGTTGGTAAAATGTTCTCATCAGCACTGAAGATGTCTGTGTCTTTGTAAGTGTTGGTCAAATGTTCTCACCATCACTGAAAGTGTCTGTGTCTTTGTAAGTGTTGGTCAAATGTTCTCACCAGTACTGAAGGTGTCTGTGTCTTTGTAAGTGTTGGTCAAATGTTGTCACCAGCACTGAATGTGTCAGTGTCTTTGTAAGTGTTGGTCAAATGTTCTCACCAGTACTGAAGGTGTCTGTGTCTTTGTAAGTGTTGGTAAAATGTTCTCATCAGCACTGAAGATGTCTGTGTCTTTGTAAATGTTGGTCAAATGTTCTCACCAGCACTGAAGATGTATGTGTCTTTGTAAGTGTTGGTCAAATGTTCTCACAAGTACTGAAGATGTCTGTGTCTTTGTAAGTGTTGGTCAAATGTTGTCACCATTACTGAAGATGTCTGTGTCTTTGTAAGTGTTGGTCAGAAGTTCTCACTAACAATGAAAGTGTCTGTATCTCTCTGCCTGGTTGACGCCGGGGTACATGTTATAAGAGTACAGCCTTGTCAAGTGGTCCTAAACCTAAATGAACCACCATGGTAGCATCTTCATCACCCCCATCGCCATTCAGTATCACCGTATGATAGAAAATATGCGTCCCATATGCTGAGTCACCCCCGAAACAACAAAGCAACCTCCCCCCATAACAAAAACAACAACAACAACAACAAAAACACCTAAAACAAACAAACAAAAATAAAACAAAACAACAACAACAACAACAAAAAAACAAACAAACAAGCAAAAAAAAAAAAACCCCAAAAAACAAAACAAAAAAAACAACAACAACAAACAAACCCAACTTCTTGTGTAAGAAATAAATATGAAAAAAAAAGTCTAAGACAAAAACAGTTTTTCCACGGTCAGAACTAGTGGAACAAATGTTCTGCTAAAAAAAAAAAAAAAAAAAAATTGTTCCAGACTTTCGTGGCTGCAATACCTATTCAGTGAACAGGAGAAATGTACACCATTATGCTCTGTTTAATTTCTGTATAGTCAGCAAATGTTTGACCTGCTGGTTTCCTGGCTAGTTTGTTAGTGCGTGTCTGTCGGGCTTATTCTTCGTGTTTACATGGATGCTTCTGATACTTATCAAATGTTCTTCGGTATTTGTGTGTGCTCCCATTTGACAACGTTAACGGATTCAAGCAGAGGCAGTGAAGATTGTGTAATGTTTTGGACAATGTTAACGGATTCAAGTAGAGGCAGTGAAGATTATGTAATGTTTTGGACAATGTTAACGGATTCAAGTAGAGGCAGTGAAGATTGTGTAATGTTTTGGACAATGTTAACGGATTCAAGTAGAGGCAGTGAAGATTATGTAATGTTTTGGACAATGTTAACGGATTTAAGTAGAGGCAGTGAAGATTGTGTAAAGTTTGGGACACTGTTAACGGATTCAAGTAGAGGCAGTGAAGATTATGTATTGTTTTGGGCAATGTTAACGGATTCAAGTAGAGGCAGTGAAGATTGTGTAAAGTTTTGGACAATGTTAACGGATTCAAGTAGAGGCGTGAAGATTATGTAATGTTTTGGACAATGTTAACGGATTCAAGTAGAGGCAGTGAAGATTGTGTAATGTTTTGGACAATGTTAACGGATTCAAGTAGAGGCAGTGAAGATTGTGTAATGTTTTGGACAATGTTAACGGATTCAAGTAGAGGCAGTGAAGATTATGTAATGTTTTGGACAATGTTAACGGATTCAAGTAGAGGCAGTGAAGATTATGTAATGTTTTGGACAATGTTAACGGATTCAAGTAGAGGCAGTGAAGATTGTGTAATGTTTTGGGATTACTTTGTACATTTCTGGCCCTGAGTGGTTTGACTGACAGTGTGCCTGGCTGTGTTTGTCATTTACAAACACGCACACACTCAGACCCACACACCCGAACACACACCTACCCCCACCCAACCCCCACAGATATAGACATCTCTGTCTCACTCTGTCTGCCTTTAAAAAAAAATCTATTAACAAGAAGTATTTATTTGTTTATTTATTTATCTGTTTCTTTCTTTCTTTACAGCATAACCCAACGTGCTTCGTCAGGCATTGAGAAAAAACAAACAAACAAACAAACAAACCATAAATGTATAAATAGATAAATGAATACTCACTCAAGAACAAACGTTCATACACCCATGCACGCATGAACACACACACACACACATACGCACACACTCAAACACACAATATGAATTAACGTTGTTACCATTGTTTCCTGGAGACCAGGATGCATACAATCAAACCACTGTTCTTTCAACATAGAAATTCATATGACGGCACTCGGCAGTACTCATGACGGCACTCGGCAGTACTCAATGACGGCACTCGGCAGAACTCAATGACGGCACTCGGCAGTACTCATGACGGCACTCGGCAGAACTCAATGACGGCACTCGGCAGTACTCATGACGGCACTCGGCAGAACTCAATGACGGCACTCGGCAGTACTCATGACGGCACTCGGCAGAACTCAATGACGACACTCGGCAGTACTCAATGACGGCACCCGACAGAACTCAATGACGGCATTTGGCACTCGGCAGAACTCAATGACGGCACTCGGCAGTACTCATGACGGCACTCGGCAGTACTCAATGACGGCACTCGGCAGAACTCATGACGGCACTCGGCAGTACTCATGACGGCACTCGGCAGAACTCAATGACGGCACTCGGCAGTACTCATGACGGCACTCGGCAGTACTCATGACGGCACTCGGCAGAACTCAATGACGGCACTCGGCAGAACTCATGACGGCACTCGGCAGTACTCATGACGGCACTCGGCAGTACTCAATGACGGCACTCGGCAGTACTCATGACGGCACTCGGCAGTACTCATGACGGCACTCGGCAGTACTCATGACGGCACTCGGCAGTCGGCAGTACTCATGACGGCACTCGGCAGTCGGCAGTACTCATGACAGCACTCGGCAGTACTCAATGACGGCATTCGGCACTCGGCAGTACTCATGACGGCACTCGGCACTCGGCAGTACTCAATGACGGCATTCGGCAGAACTCATGACAGCACTCGGCAGTACTCAATGACGGCATTCGGCAGAACTCATGACAGCACTCGGCAGTACTCAATGACGGCATTCGGCAGAACTCATGACAGCACTCGGCAGTACTCAATGACGGCATTCGGCAGAACTCATGACAGCACTCGGCAGTACTCATGACGGCACTCGGCACTCGGCAGTACTCATGACGGCATTCGGCAGTACTCATGACGGCACTCGGCAGTACTCAATGACGGCATTCGGCACTCGGCAGTACTCATGACGGCATTCGGCAGTACTCATGACGGCACTCGGCAGTACTCATGACGGCACTCGGCAGTACTCAATGACGGCATTCGGCACTCGGCAGTACTCATGACGGCATTCGGCAGAACTCATGACGGCACTCGGCAGTACTCAATGACGGCATTCGGCAGTACTCATGACGGCACTCGGCAGTACTCAATGACGGCATTCGGCAGTACTCATGACGGCACTCGGCAGTACTCATGACGGCACTCGGCAGTACTCAATGACGGCATTCGGCAGAACTCATGACAGCACTCGGCAGTACTCAATGACGGCATTCGGCAGAACTCATGACAGCACTCGGCAGTACTCAATGACGGCATTCGGCAGTACTCATGACGGCACTCAGCACTCGGCAGTACTCAATGACGGCACTCGGCAGTACTCATGACGGCACTCGGCACTCGGCAGTACTCATGACGGCACTCGGCAGTACTCAATGACGGCATTCGGCAGAACTCATGACAGCACTCGGCAGTACTCAATGACGGCATTCGGCAGAACTCATGACAGCACTCGGCAGTACTCAATGACGGCATTCGGCAGAACTCATGACAGCACTCGGCAGTACTCAATGACGGCATTCGGAACTCGGCAGTACTCATGACGGCACTCGGCAGAACTCATGACGGCACTCGGCAGAACTCATGACGGCACTCGGCAGTACTCAATGACGACACTCGGCAGAACTCATGACGGCACTCGGCAGTACTCATGACGGCACTCGGCAGTACTCATCACGGCACTCGGCAGTACTCAATGACGGCATTCGGCACTCGGCAGTACTCATGACGGCATTCGGCAGAACTCATGACGGCACTCGGCAGTACTCAATGACGGCATTCGGCAGTACTCATGACGGCACTCGGCAGTACTCATGACGGCACTCGGCAGTACTCATGACGGCACTCGGCAGTACTCAATGACGGCATTCGGCAGAACTCATGACAGCACTCGGCAGTACTCAATGACGGCATTCGGCAGAACTCATGACAGCACTCGGCAGTACTCAATGACGGCATTCGGCAGAACTCATGACAGCACTCGGCAGTACTCAATGACGGCATTCGGCACTCGGCAGTACTCATGACGGCACTCGGCAGTACTCATGACGGCACTCGGCACTCGGCAGTACTCATGACGGCACTCGGCAGTACTCATGACGGCACTCGGCAGTACTCATGACAGCACTCGGCAGTACTCAATGACGGCATTCGGCAGAACTCATGACAGCACTCGGCAGTACTCAATGACGGCATTCGGCAGAACTCATGACAGCACTTGGCAGTACTCAATGACGGCATTCGGCAGAACTCATGACAGCACTCGGCAGTACTCAATGACGGCATTCGGCACTCGGCAGTACTCATGACGGCACTCGGCACTCGGCAGTACTCATGACGGCACTCGGCAGTACTCAATGACGGCACTCGGCAGTACTCATGACGGCACTCGGCAGAACTCATGACGGCACTCGGCAGTACTCATGACGGCACTCGGCAGTACTCATGACGGCACTCGGCAGAACTCATGACGGCACTCGGCAGTACTCAATGACGACACTCGGCAGAACTCATGACAGCACTCGGCAGTACTCAATGACGGCATTCGGCAGAACTCAATGACGGCACTCGGCAGAACTCAATGACGGCACTCGGCAGTACTCATGACGGCACTCGGCAGAACTCAATGACGGCACTCGGCAGTACTCATGACGGCACTCGGCAGAACTCAATGACGGCACTCGGCAGTACTCATGACGGCAGTCGGCACTCGGCAGTACTCATGACGGCAGTCGGCACTCGGCAGTACTCATGACGGCACTCGGCACTCGGCAGTACTCATGACGGCATTCGGCAGTACTCATGACGGCATTCGGCAGTACTCATGACGGCACTTGGCACTTGGCAGTACTCATGACGGCATTCGGCAGTACTCATGACGGCACTCGGCAGTACTCATGACGGCATTCGGCAGTACTCATGACGGCACTCGGCAGTACTCATGACGGCATTCGGCAGTACTCATGACGGCACTCGGCAGTACTCATGACGGCACTCGGCAGTACTCATGACGGCACTCGGCAGAACTCAATGACGGCACTCGGCAGAACTCAATGACGGCACTCGGCAGAACTCAATGACGGCACTCGGCAGTACTCATAACGGCAGTCGGCACTCGGCAGTACTCATGACGGCAGTCGGCACTCGGCAGTACTCATGACGGCACTCGGCAATCGGCAGTACTCATGACGGCATTCGGCAGTACTCATGACGGCATTCGGCAGTACTCAATGACGGCACTCGACAGTACTCATGACGGCACTCGGCAGTACTCATGACGGCACTCGACAGTACTCATGACGGCACTCGGCAGTACTCAATGACGGCACTCGACAGTACTCAATGACGGCACTCGGCACTCGGCAGTACTCATGACGGCATTCGGCAGTACTCAATGACGGCACTCGGCAGTACTCAATGACGGCATTCGGCAGTACTCAATGACGGCACTCGGCAGTACTCATGACGGCACTCGGCAGTACTCATGACGGCACTCGGCAGTACTCAATGACGGCATTCGGCACTCGGCAGTACTCATGACGGCATTCGGCAGAACTCATGACGGCACTCGGCAGTACTCAATGACGGCATTCGGCAGTACTCATGACGGCACTCGGCAGTACTCATGACGGCACTCGGCAGTACTCATGACGGCACTCGGCAGTACTCAATGACGGCATTCGGCAGAACTCATGACAGCACTCGGCAGTACTCAATGACGGCATTCGGCAGAACTCATGACAGCACTCGGCAGTACTCAATGACGGCATTCGGCAGTACTCAATGACGGCATTCGGCAGAACTCATGACAGCACTCGGCAGTACTCATGACGGCACTCGGCAGAACTCAATGACGGCACTCGGCAGTACTCATAACGGCAGTCGGCACTCGGCAGTACTCATGACGGCAGTCGGCACTCGGCAGTACTCATGACGGCACTCGGCAATCGGCAGTACTCATGACGGCATTCGGCAGTACTCATGACGGCATTCGGCAGTACTCAATGACGGCACTCGACAGTACTCATGACGGCACTCGGCAGTACTCAATGACGGCACTCGGCACTCGGCAGTACTCAATGACGGCACTCGGCAGTACTCAATGACGGCACTCGGCAGTACTCATGACGGCACTCGGCAGTACTCAATGACGGCACTCGGCAGAACTCAATGACGGCACTCGGCAGAACTCAATGACGGCATTCGGCAGAACTCAATGACGGCACTCGGCAGAACTCAATGACGGCACTCGGCAGAACTCATGACGGCACTCGGCAGAACTCAATGACGGCACTCGGCAGAACTCAATGACGGCACTCGGCAGAACTCATGACGGCACTCGGCAGTACTCAATGACCAGAAAAACAAAACAAAACAACAGCAGCAGCAACAACACCAGCAATGATAAAAAAGATTTTGTTACACATGGTGGTGAAGTTGATGATAATAACAAACAATATCATTATCATCGCAATAGTCTATACATCTCTTGAAACTAGACTTTCTGAAATCACACAGCGCTCTACAATAACAAAACATGCACACATTTGCTGGAATCCTTCCAACCATAAATGACTCAGATATCGAAGCGACCTTTGGCAGTAACAATGAGGGCATTTATATGTCTAACTTATTCTGATGACACCCGCTGCAATAGAAGAAAACTTTTCTTTCTCAAGGCCTGACTAAGCGCGTTGGGTTACGCTGCTGGTCAGGCATCTGCTTGGCAGATGTGGTGTAGCGTATATGGATTTGTCCGAACGCAGTGACGCCTCCTTGAGCTACTGAAACTGAAACTAACTTATTGGATCCGTTGTTATTGTTTCGCCTTGTTCTTGTTTAGGTCTTGTTCTTATTCTGTCCTATTTTCTTTTCATTCACTTTGTTTTGTTTGCTTGTTTGATTTCTTTACTTTTCTTCTATTCTGTATGCATGCATGAATTTGTTCATTTCATTCCATCATGATGGTGACAATAGCTGTTGTACAAGTGATATTGGTGATGGTCGTAGTCATTTAATTATTAATTACAACTGTCGTAGGTGGATTTGATGATAACAACAATGTGGCTTTAGTCATCCGGTTGTCGATACTGATGACACATCTCTCTCTCTCTCTCCCTCCCTCATCCTTTTGTCAATGTGTGTGTGTGTGTGTGTGTGTGTGTGTGTGTGTGCGCGCGCGCGTGTGTCTGTTCTTTATCATATTCTTTCTGCAGGACTCCCCCCCCCTTCTCTTTTTAATTCTCTCTTTCTCCCCTTTCCATTAAATGTATGTGTGCTGTTGTAACTGATGTAGATTAGCAAGGACAGGTTTGAAGAATGGGCCATGCCCAAAATCTTAATCCTTGAATAAAAAAGTTTTGAGTTCTGAGTTCTGGAAAGACACAATGCACGCACACATATGCACACGCACACACACATGCACACACACATACACACACACATACCCCCCCCCCCCATATATATATATATATATATATATATATATATATATACTCACACACACACACACACACACACACACACACACACACGATTGCGCAAGCACGAATACACACACACACACACACACACACACACACACACACACACACACACACACACACACACACACACACACACACACACACACACACACACAGAGTGGATGACACCGTTGGAGACTGGGAATCGATCCGATACATCACCCGTATTTCCGGGCCGTCATGCCATTCCGTCAAACTTCGATGGGCAGACAAGTCTGGACAGGCCCCGGGTGGCTTTGTCAAACGCCTTTGTTACGTCAACGAAGAGCGTTCAGAGGTTTTGATTAATTCATGGCACTTCAAACTCGTGTTGGGTGTGCTGACAACTGAGCTGAAACAATACTGAAAAGTAAACATGCTGGCTGGTTTCGTGTTCAGAGAGATGTTGAGAGGTGAAATAAAGTATCGACATAATTCACAGCTGATTTGTGTGTGTGTGTGTGTGTGTGTGTGTGTGTGTGTGTGTGTGTGTGTGTGACTGTATGTGTGTGTGTGTGCGTGTGTGTGTGATGAAAATTTCAAAACAAAATGATTTTTGAAACGTATGATGATTTTCCTAAGACGACTTGTTTCTCACCAACTTGAACTTCAATTTCAGAATAGAATAGGCTGGATAATTTCAGATGGGTCTCAGTGGAGATGACCCTCCACCACAACATGTGTATTACGCCACCAAAGTTGTCATTTTTATCACTTCTTGAAACACTTCATTTCAGTTTTAACACAGAAAACCTCTTTGAAATTCGGACAAACAGTGTCAGAGCTACTGACTGTTAAAAATTGTACCTTCTCCACAGTTCACAATGTACTATGTTGACATTTTTCGATGATGATGATGATGATGATGATGATGATGATGATGTGTGTGTGTGTGTGTGTGTGTGTGTGTGTGTGTGTGTGTGTGTGTGCGCGCGCCTGCAGATGTACCTCTGCGTGTGTGTGTGTGTGTGTGTGTGTGTGTGTGTGTGTGTGTGTGTGTGTGTGTGTGTGTGTGTGTGTGTGTGATTCAGAGAGAGAGAGAGAGAGAGAGAGAGAGAGATTGTATGTGTGTGTATGTGTGTGTTAATCTGTCTATAAGAATGTGTGTATCCCTGTGCACACGTGTTTGTTCATGCGTGCATGTGTGCGAGCACACGCGCGAGTATGTGTATTGTATGAGTGTGTGTGCGAGAATGCGTGAATTAATATGTTTGTGTATGTGTGTGAATGCCTGTGTGCACACGTGAGCGTGCATGTGTGTTTATATGTGTGTATGCATGTATGTATGTGTGTCCCCTTTGGACAGAGACGACATACCAGAAAGGCACACAGCGCTCATTGCTAGAATTGACATCAAAGAAGCTTTCTACGAGGAGCTCAGCCGCACCATTTCAGCGGTAGACAGAAAGGACAGGCTGATCATCGTGACTTCTCCTCATGGCCAAAAGTCCTAGGACAGCACGGCACTGGCAAATGCAACTCCAACGGACTGCTTTTGCTCTCGCTCTGCGCGCAGCATGGACTGGCCATCACCAACACCCTCTTCCAACAAGCAGGCAAGCACAAGAACACATGCATGCACCCCCGCTCCAAGCAGTGGCACATGCTGGACTATGTGATTGTCCGGCAGAGGGACAGAGGTGATGTTTCCATTACACGCTGCATGAGAGCACTCCCCCCCACTCCCACCGAGCCCCCCTTCCCCGCATTCTTACACAATTCCAACAACAGCAACAAGAGGAATGGCACAGATGGATATGTTAAAAGTGTGTGTGCTGCCTACCAAGGTTGAGGTTCTGAATGGCTGTTGGAATAGAGGAACAGCTGTTCTTGCACGTGGTGCTCTAAACCTCCCACTTCTGTCCACCCGTCTGCTGTTAAAATCTGACCAAAGAGGGTGAGTTTCGTCATCTACTCCATTGCATTTATTTAGCGCTGAATCGATCAAAGTCCTTCACACACAGCACCAAATTACAAAACATGCAGAAGCACCAGTCAAAGTCAAAACGTAGAATACAGCGTTCGAAATGGAATGCCTTAATTATTCAAAAACCTGTTTGAAGAGTGAATTATGACAGACAGAATGATTGTGGCGGGCAGCAGGTTCCAATTTGTACAACTCAAAAGCAGCAAGCTCTTCCACCGTGTTTCGATCTGTTGAATTTTGGAAAAGAAAGATGATGTCATCTGCATAAGAGCGGAGAAGGACTAGAGGGGCATACAAGTACACTAGTGGGGGTAAACAACTACCAATATTCTATCATCACATAGCTAAACCAAGTACATTTGTGGGGGTAAACAACTACCAATATTCTATCATCACATAGCTAAACCAAGTACACTAGTGGGGGTAAACAACTACCAATATTCTATCATCACATAGCTTTAACCAAGTACATTAGTGGGGGTAAACAACTACCAATATCTATCATCATATAGCTTTAACCAAGTACATTAGTGGGGGTAAACAACTACCAATATTCTATCATCACATAGCTTAACCAAGTACATTAGTGGGGTAAACAACTACCAATATTCTATCATCACATAGCTAAACCAAGTACATTAGTGGGGGTAAACAACTACCAATACTCTATCATCACATAGCTTTAACCAAGTACATTAGTGGGGGTAAACAACTACCAATATTCTATCATCACATAGCTTAACCAAGTACATTTGTGGGGGTAAACAACTACCAATACTCTATCATCACATAGCTTTAACCAAGTACATTAGTGGGGGTAAACAACTACCAATATTCTATCATCACATAGCTTTAACCAAGTACATTAGTGGGGGTAAACAACTACCAATATTCTATCATCACATTGCTTAACCAAGTACATTAGTGGGGGTAAACAACTACCAATATTCTATCATCACATAGCTTAACCAGTACATTAGTGGGGTAAACAACTACCAATGTTCTATCATCACATAGCTTTACCAAGATGCTTTGTCAATACAGAAAACAATCAAACAAGGGAAGCAACGTGTACAAGATCGACTTGGGATGCACAGTTTATCGGGTCAAAAAGTTTTGTAGTTAGAAATACAATCCTTGGGGAGAGAAAAGAAGGACAAAAGTTATCTTAGCAGATTCGAACCAAGAACATTCGGTTCGAGAGTAAGTATGCTTGTAGCGCTACAGCACGCCTGCCAATGACGTTCAAAAATGAATGTCTTGACGGGTTTTGTTTTTGCGCGCACGCACACACACACACGCACACACACACGCATACGTGCACGCACGTGCAAGTCTTATTTTGTGTTTATTCCAATTCTGTGCCATTGTTCCAACACTCAGCTCATTTCAGAGAAAGCTGACAGTTGAGACAACAGCGAAGTGAGAGCCATTGATCAATGGTTTCTCCATTGCAATGGGATTTGATTTACAGCTTAGTATGTTGTGAAGGACTATGACTCTCAAACTAGGGGCAAGATTCCACTGGTTCTTAGTGCTACAGCCTTCGAGACCAGTTGCCCATGTGGGACCATTTCAACTCCAACTGTCCTAAAGCCCTCATGGTAAAAAAATCGGGATGTAATATGGGCAAGACACTCTCTGCTTCAATTAAATTCTATTTCAGGTAGTCGGGACAGCAGATACCCCCTTTGCTGTTCCTATGGTCATAGTGGGATACGACTGGCGATCATTTATTGCAGTCTATGCTTTACAATTGTCAGACTTCATGTAGAAATCCAAGACCATTATAATAATCAGCCAGTTTACCCATATGTTGTGTTTAAGAGGTACGTACTGTACTTTTTGCTGGGTTCCTTCACATTTGGATCTTTTCTGGAACACGGCGACTGACAGGGGAAAAGAAACGCGAGATATCCATTTTAGATTTTGTACTTGATCTTTTCCACGTTATGTTCTCTCTCTCTCTCTTCCTTTCTTAGTCCCATCCCCCTTCCCCCCCGCCCCCTCCAACCTCAACCGCCCCCCTTTTCATTCGAATATACAGAAATGTCGATTTCTAATTAATAATAACAATCATCATTATGATAGAAATGATAATAATCCAAATAATAATAATAATATCATTTATTTTCAGTCTAATATCATCATCTTAGATGAACAGACTATAAATAAATAAACGAAGGAAGGAAACGCGAGACAGGAACGGGGAGCCCCGAAGAGACACGTCCCTTCATCAACAGGTCTCCTGTTTCACAGAACAGCATCGGGGAGCCCCGAAGAGACACGCTCCCTTCATCAACAGGTCTCCTGTTTCACAGAACAGCATCGGGGAGCCCCGAAGAGACACGTCCTTCATCAACAGGTCTCCTGTTTCACAGAACAGCATCGGGGAGCCCCGAAGAGACACGTTCCCTTCATCAACAGGTCTCCTGTTTCACAGAACAGCATCGGGGAGCCCCGAAGAGACACGTTCCTTCATCAACAGGTCTCCTGTTTCACAGAACAGCATCGGGGAGCCCCGAAGAGACACGTCCCTTCATCAACAGGTCTCCTGTTTCACAGAACAGCATCGGGGAGCCCCGAAGAGACACGTCCCTTCATCAACAGGTCTCCTGTTTCACAGAACAGCATCGGGGAGCCCCGAAGAGACACGTCCCTTCATCAACAGGTCTCCTGTTTCACAGAACAGCATCGGGGAGCAAATCGGAGAATTTTACGGCAAAAGCCCAAATGTCAGAGTTTGCAGTCAGGAAACTCCCATTTTACCAAATGTGGCCAGTATTATGGAAAAAAAAAGGACATATTCATACATTATCAAACAAGATGAAACTGAATGTTTTCGTCACAACATTTGGTGAACACGTTGAACGCTTTTTCTGAGATTCTGTTTCCAGCAACATCATACTATGAATGCCGGATCTTAAAACAACAACAACAACACACAAAAGCCCATTCTTACTTTGATCTCTTTAACTTGTTGTCTGTTTTCTGTTTATTTTTCAAATTCTGCAAACAAGCAATCACAAAATACGCGAAACTAAGAAGAATATCATTTCAAAACAACCAAAGTAATGAAAATAACACTAATCAAAACCAGTCACATACGTCGCAATGCAGAATATATTGAATCCAAATCACAAACGTTAAATAAATCAGTCTCACCCTCACCTCACCAAACAACACAACATACACAAAATACAAAAAGCAAACACAATACTTAACAAGAGAGGCAAGGCCTTCAAGACTCACTTGTGATAAATTAAGTCCCCTAGCATTAATTACAGAGTAATTTCCCTTTTTTACTATCTGCACCAAATCGTTTGCAAAATAAATAAAAGTTCCATGCTCAAAAGAAGTTCCTGTTTGAACAAAAAATGATAATAATGGCTCCTCTTGTTGTTGTGTCAGAATAAGAGGTCAAAGTGCCAAGTTTAGAGAATACAAAAAATATAAATATAACAGTAAATGCAGTTTGCATATAATTAGGCTTCTTTTTTTATTTTTTGTTCCCATCCCAGAGGTGCAATATTGTTTTAAACAGGATGACTGGAAAGAACTGAATTTTTCCTATTTTTATGCCAAATTTGGTGTCAACTGACAAAGTATCTGCAGAGAAAATGTCAATGTTAAAGTTTACCACGGACGCACAGACACACACACACACGGACACACACACACACACACACACACACACACACACACAGAGACAACCGAACACCAGGTTAAAACATAGACTCACTTTGTTTACACAAGTGAGTCAAAAACCACCCCAGTACTTGAAGCCGGTCACTTGCATCAAGATGCCGAATCAACATAATCAGAAACCACGATACTTAACATCAGTCTCAACTCGCACCTCCAATTCTGCACAATGAACGTGTTAAAAATGGTAAAAGATTAACGGACGAACTAGTTGAATCGATCATTTTATGGGCGATTTTTTAATCCACAAATGCAGGATTGATCAAATCAAACCAAGACTACAATTTCTCAATGAATTAACAGACATTTATCCATTGGAAAATGTGTACTTTGAACAGAAATGAAACACTATGACTTTTGGAAGAAATAAGGCCGCCCAAATCCAGATTGGTGACAGAAAATGCATGAACATAATACTTGATCTTTTCATAATATAACAGAGATTTTCTACGGCACTTTCAATCAGTAATAAGATTGTGTGTGTGTGTGTGCGTGCGTGCGTGCGTGCGTGCATGCGTGCATGCGTGCGTGTGAAACAGAGAGCAAAGCAGCTACTGCACTGTACTAAATATGAATGAAATTATTCCTGAGTTGTGTAGTGATATAAGAAAACGTGATGTTTTGGGGTGTTTTTTCCTCGTTCATTACTTCCATCGCTTCTTCTTTGGTGTTTTCTTTCTCGTTGGGTTAAAGAATTCATTGCATCTTTAAAAAGAATAAGACGCCCCCCCCCCTCCCCACACGCACACACATACAGACAGACACACTCGATTAACAGTAATACATGTCTTGATCTGTCAGTTTAATACTTCTTTTATTAACTGAGAAATGTTTTGCATATGCTTGTGTTGGCAATGGTTTTGTAATATATGAGGAAATATGTGCATGTGGATGGGATGGGCATAGTGTTCATGTCTGAGAATTTGTGTCCAGTTGTGTGTGTGTGTGTGTGTGTGTGTGTGTGTGTGTGTGTGTGTGTGTGTGTGTGCAATAGAAATGCAACTGTGTATTTCTTTATCACAATATTCATGTATACATATGCATTTGTTGTTGTTGCTTTTCATCTGATTGTTTCTTCTCTCTCTCTCTTCTATTTTTTCGATCTTTTTTCATTGATGGCTTAATGTAAAAAAGCAATTGTTGCTTATTCAATTTACCATCATGAAATAAAATCTTGACTTGACACACAGATAAACAGACACGCCTCCCCCCTACCCGCTCCCGCACCCCTCAATTCCCTCCAACTCCCCCCCCCCCCCCACCTCACACACTCACAAAGAGCAGACACGGCACACGCAGGCACGTCACTTGACAACGGAAAGGAATACATTGGACAACCGTCACAGCACAGCCCACACCTCTGCAGCACAGCTCAGATCACAGAAGGGTGTCAGCATGGGTGGCCGTTCATCCCTGTCTCTCTGCCAGTCAGTCCTCGCCGCCTGTGTCCTCGCAGTCGTCTTCTCTGACATCACCATGGCTCAGCCGTCATCAGCATTGTGGAAGACAGTGGCCCAGCAGTATGTCAGCTCGTCCTTGTCAACCACTACAGCAAGCGAAAGTACGGATTGCGTGATGCAGTGTCTGATGATGGAAGGCTGTGGGTCTGCAGCCTTTGATTCTGCGTCCAACATCTGCTGCCTCCATCCCACACACCGCCAGTTCACTGCAGGAGATGAAGGACCGCCTCTGGACGTCTTCATCGTCAACAGTGGTAACTAAAGAATAAAATGCCTTCACCTATCAACTGCGAGACTGCTGTGTTTTCAGAATTAGTTCTTGTGTTTAAGTGTGGACCTGTTTCTATCTCTTTTTTTTCCTTTTAAATCAGAGGACGCTTGAAAGTTTTGTATTGAGCAGAAGTATCAACTTTCTTCTTTCTTTCTTTCTGTTTTCATGTCTTTCTCCTGTTTGTTTGTTGCTTTTTTTTGGTTTGTTCTCATATAGTTTGGTTTTTGTTTGTTCCAATATAGTACATATGGTACACAGTCTGATTCTGTCAATGCAGAATTGTATTCTCGATGTTAAATCCTGGATGACATTCAACAAACTAAAGTTGAATGGTGGCAAAACTGAAGCTGTGATTATTTCCTTTGCAAGAATGTCCACATCTACTTCTTTTCCTGCCTCTATTGTGGTTGATGATGCCACAGTTCTGATTTCTAAATCAGCAAGGAACCTTGGAGTCATTCTTGACTCAGACCTCAGCATGCATGCTCAGGTAGTAAATCTGATACGCATAGTCACTTGTGAACTTCGTCGCATCAACTCTATCCGTCAGTAGTTTTCTGTTGAAACAACTAAAACTCTTATTTCTGCTTTTGTGCTGTCACGAATTGACTACTGTAATTCTCTTCTCATAGGCTGTCCACAAAATATTCTTCAGCGAATTCAAAAACTTCAAAACAATGCTGCCCGTCTGACTCTCAGAGTCCCACGTACGGATCACATTTCTCCTCACCTCCGCACTCTACATTGGCTCCCCATTGAAGCGAGAATTAAATACAAAGCTGCGTGTCTCTGCTATTCTGCTTTCCACTCCGCAGGGCATACTTATCTTTCTGACCTTATCAATGTTTACACTCCAACAAGAAATATCCGCTCTTCCTCTGACTGTTACCTTTTGAAACTTCCTCGTGTCAATACAAGAATCTACGGTGAACGTTCTTTCTTCTTTGCTGTTCGTCACATCTGGAACAACCTTCCTCATCATATCCGTGCATCTGATTCTATTTCTGCTTTTCGCTCATCACTAAAGACTCATCTTTTTAAAACCTATCTATAAGTGCTCCTAGCTTCCTTTTCTCCAACAGCACCCATGTCAGCTCACTTTGGATGTATGTGGAGTGGGAAAGGGAGAGTGTGAGTGGGGAGAGGGTTTTTTTTTGTTTTTTTTGTTTGTTTGTTTGTTGGGGTTTTTTTGTTTTTTGCTTTTTTTTATAGAAAAAGCGGTCATGAATGTTTTATGTTACTTGTAATATATTTTTTTCATGTAAAGCGCCCTGAGCTCTTAGTGAGAAAGGGCGCTATATAAATGTATATTATTATTATTAGTATTGATCTGCTTTCTTCCTATTGGCATGTTCCAACAGTATCACATGGAAACACTGGTGATGCTTTCAGACACAATTATAGTGTCAGATGGAGGATGTTAGGTTAACACAATCTTGGTCACAGTCTCTGTCTCTCCCTGTTTCTCTTCTTCTGATTCTCTCTCTCTCTCTCTCTCTTACTGGTCTGGCATAATCAGGAGGGACACTTTGGAACTTCTTACCTGAATGATGCAGTCTCCCGCAGCACTTCCCACACGTGTTGCAAGGGAAAACGTCTCCAGAAGTTGAGCCCTGCTTCCTTCGCTCACGCTTCTCCTTAATGGCCAGCGTTCTCTTGTTTTCAAACGTCTTCATGCCATTAGAGCACAGCATCCTCCAGCAAGAGCGGTCAAGGGCATCAGTTTCCCACGAAGCGATGTCTATGTCACAGGCTTTGAGGTTTGTCTTCAAGGTGTCCTTGAAGTGCTTGCAGAGTCTTCCAAGTTCATGGTGGCCTTCCTTCAGCTGGCCATACAAAAGCATATTCGGGATCCTGCTGTCTGTCATGTGGACAACGTGTCCTGTCCAACGTAGCAGGCACTGGATCAGCAGGCTATCGATGCTGGGCTCCTCTCCAGGACCTAGAGGTTGGAGACCTTGTCTTGCCACTTTATGCGGAGGATCTTTCGTAGGCATCTCTGGTGAAATTGCTCAAGGTGTTGAATGTGACGGCGATACGTCGTCCATGTTTCACAGCAGAACAACAAGGTGTTCAGCACAACAGCTCTGTAGGTTTTGATTTTGGTACTGAGCCTGATGCCTTTGTTGTTCCACAGCCTGTTATTTAGTCTGCAAAGGCGGAGCTGGCGTTGGTGATGCGCAGCGTCACTTCTGCATCAAGGGCTCCGTTGCTGCATAGTGTGCTGCCCAGGTAGCAAAACTTGTCGACTGACTTGAACTATGTGTCATCGATTGTAGGTGGGGGCTTGGGGGGTGGGGTGGGGGAAGAATGGGGGGTGGGGGGAAAGGCACTGGCGTTCTGTGAGCTAGCTGGTTGGTACATGGACTCGCCTGCAGGAGGTTGAGAACCTGTCCATAATGAACTTCATGTCCTCATGGGAGTGTGCAGCAAGCGCGCAGTCATCAGCGAAGAGGAATTCTCTCAACAGTGCCTCAAACATCCTGGACCTAGCGTGGAGTCGCCGCAAGTTGAAAAGTTTGCCATCTGTGCGAAACTGAATGTAGATGCCCCAGTCACAGTCTTGGAAGGCGTCAATCAGCATGGCAGACAAGAGAATGGAGAACAGTGTGGGTGCCAGTGTGGTGCTTCACTCCATTTACCACAGGGAACGGATTTGACATGTCTGCATGCCATCGTGGAATGACGCAATCAGCTAGATTAGGCTCTCTGGGCAGCCGAACTTTTGGAGGATATTCCACAGACCACGGCGGTTCACCGTGTCGAAGGCTTTAGTCAGGTCTTCAAAGACCATGTGGAGCTCGTTGTTCTGCTCACGGCACTTCCCTTGCCTCTGGCATATGGCAAACACGATGTCACATGTTCCCCTGCCGGCGGAAGCTGCAATGTGCTTCAGAGATGACTGTGTTGGAGACATGGTCAACCAGTCTGTTCAGTATGATGCGGGCGAAGATCTTGCCGGTGATGCAGAGGAGAGAGATTCCACGGTGGTTATCGCATGATGTTTTGTCTCCCTTCCGTTTGTAAATGTGGACAATTGAAGCATCCTTGAAATCCTGGGGGACCTCCCCTCTCTCCCAGATAGACTGGAACAGGGCGGTCAGCTTGTCTGTCAGCACCTTGTAGATGTCGGTCTGGATTCCATCCGTTCCTGGTGCTTTTCCTGACGTTGTCAGCTTCAGGGCCTTCCGGGTCTCGACCTTGGTGGGAGGGCCAGCTAGCGAGTCATTGACTGGTAGCTGTGGGAGGGCTGCAATTACCTCGTCAGATACAGACGAGTCCCTGTTGAGGAAGGTATTGAAGTGCTCTGCCTAGCAGGCAAGGATGTCTTTCTTGTCTGTCAGGAGGGTGGTCTGATCCAAAGCTCGGACAGGGGTTGGTCCTGTGACTCTCGGCCCATACACAGCTCGGAGACCATCATAGAAGGTCTTCATGTCGTGAGCATCAGCAGCGGACTGAAGCTCTTCGGACTTTCTCTCCCACCAGGTCATGCAGCCTCTTCTGTACGAGTTGCCTGGTTTGCAAGTACTGGTTATTCTTCCTCTGGCAGTCTTTATCGGAAATGTGATCCTGATGCCGTATATGCAGTGTGTTCAAGAGCTTGGAGATTCCAGAGTCGTTCAGGGGAGTTGTGCAGCACGTCCTTGGTGATAGTGAGGCGGTGGATGTTCAGCTTCCTAGGGGGTTTCTGCCTGACTGGTTGGAGCTTGTGTGCAAGTCTGATGTTCATCTTGCTGTGTACCAGGTGATGGTCCGACCAACAGACTGCTCCTCTCATGCAGCATGTAATGGAAGCATCACCTCTGTCTCTCAGCCGGACAATCACATAGTCCAGCATGTGCCACTGCTTGGAGCGGGGGTGCATCCATGTGTTCTTGTACTTGTCCGCTTGTTGGAAGAGGGTGTTGGTGATGGCCAGTCCATGCTGCGCGCAGAGCGAGAGCAAAAGTTGGAGTTGCACTTGCCAGTGCCGTGCTGTCCTCGGACTTTTGGCCACGAGGAGAAGTCAACGCCGACGCAGGCATTGAAATTCCCAAGGATGATCAGCCTGTCTTTCTGTCTACCACTGAAATGGTGCGGCTGAGTTCCTCGTAGAAAACTTCTTTGATGTCATCAGGGTTGGTCATCGTCGGGGCATAGCAGCTGATGACTGTGGAGAAGCAATCCTCGGACAGCTTCAGACGCAGGGTCATCAGCCTATCGTTTATCCCACGTGGAAGGCTGTCAAGCTGTCGTGCAAGTTTGGTTTGTATGGCAAAGCCCATGGCTGAGGTTCTTGGGGTGCCTTCTGGCTTCACAATGCAGTAGAAGGTGTAGCCCTCTCCAACTTCCTTCAGCTGGGTTTCACCGGCAAACCTGGTTTCGCTCAGGGCTGCTATGTCCACCTGGTAGTGATCAAGCATTCTAGCAATGAACGCTGTGTGCCTTTCTGGTCTGTCGTCTCTGTCCAAAAGGGTGCGAACATTCCAGGCACCCAGAGTCAGGGCATGACTCCTGCTTCTTTTCTTTTGTTGTTTTCGACTGCTAGTGTTGGATGTCCAAGTAGGTGCGGTTTCCTACTAGGTACTAGGTGAGGCAGGCTTTCTTTAGGGATCCTTTTATCTCCCCTTCTCCGTGTGGGGAGAGCAGTGCTGCTCTGAAGCTGGATACGGGCGCCGCATCTGCCCCAGTCTACGGCGGACGACCATCACCCCACAGCCGCCTGCGTGCAGAGTCGTGACTAGGAACTGCCAGCAGCATCCTCTGCCTGTCCCCGTTACCACTTCTCCATCGCTGCAGGGCTTGGGAAAGCTGGGTGTTGAAGGGCTAGCTCGTCGTTCCGACATTATCCTGGTTGCCTGATCAGTAAAGGTGACTTTTTGTTTTTAGTGAAGGGGAGTTGTGCAGTCCCTTCCCCACTCTCTCGCCTACCAACGCTCACAGTCCCACAGGTGCAGATACTGCCACGTGTAGAACGGCCTCGGCAGGTGCAGGTTTTTTCTTCGGAGTTTCGTCTGTTAGGAGGTCTTCCAGACTAGGATAAAAGCTCCCCCTGCCCTTTGGTCATCATCTTCCGCCTTCACAGCTGTTGGGAAAGTTTTCCTCCTCCGCCTGGTCCGTCGTTGGGAGACTTCACATGCGGCAGGTAGTACTGGGTTACATGGTACCAGTAGCAAGGGCTATTCCCCTGACCTGACCCATTCTTACCTGAATATATTAAAAATAAAAGCAGCATCAGCTCACTTAAATCAGCATACAAAACCTTCCTTTTTAAGAGCCTAATTTTAGAGGTAAATAATGACAATGTCTGATTGTTTGATCTATTCTCTTCAAGTCAATTAAGGAGTGGGGGTTTTGTGCTTTGTTTGTTTTGTTGTTGTTGTTGTTTTTGTGTGTGCTTTTCAATTTTTTTTATAGTGTTTGGTTGTATCACTGATGCCCTAGTTTGTGTGTGAGTAGTATATGATGCCTGACTTATTTTCTTCCTTTTTTCTCTCTCTCCCTTTCTACCCCACCCCCACACCCCGGGTGCGTGAGTGTGTAGGTAATCTTGTTTGTGGACTATGGATATATCTTCCTCTTCCTCCTTTTTTCTTCTTTTTTTTCTTGATTTAGTACTTTGTTTTTTTTCTTACACTTAATATTTGCATTTTGTGCGTGATTTTTCGGACTTGTGTGTGTGTGTGTGTGTGTGTGTGTGTGTGTGTGTGTGTGTGTGTGTGTGTGTGTGTGTGTGTGTGTGTGTGTGTGTGTGTGTGTGTGTGTGTGTGTGTGTGTGTGTGTGTGTGTGTGTGTGTATGTGTGTGTGTGTGTGTGTGTGTGTGTGTATGTGTGTGTGTGTGTGTGTGTGTATGTGTGTGTGTGTGTGTGTGTGTGTATGTGTGTGTGTGTGTGTGTGTGTGTGTGTGTGTGTGTGTGTGTGTGTGTGTGTGTGTGTGTGTGTGTATGTGTGTGTGTGTGTGTGTGTGTGTATGCCCAGGGCTGGATAGAAAAAAGCATATGTATTTGCTCATCTCATTACCCTGGTAAAATAATATTTCGTTTCGTTTCATTTCGTTTCGTTTCTCTCTCTCTGCCTCTCTCTCTCTGTCTGTCTCTCTCTGCCTCTCTCTCTCTGCCTCTCTCTCTCTGTCTGTCTCTATCTCTGTCTCATTCTCTCTCTCTCTCTGTCTCATTCTTTCTCACTCTTTGGACACTTTACTTACGCATAGTTATGCAATATGCAAGTGCATGCTTGAGTTGATAAATTGGTATCCAAATTTATTTCAGAAGCTTTTAAGGTTAGGCATCAAAAACTACACAGAGTTACTTCATGGTTAGATAGCTTTCATTTGTGTCCCTGTAAACATCTTTGAGACTTGTTTCATTGACGGTTGTATGAACTTGGTTATTAAAGCCTGTTTGCTACTGTTTTTGCTTCAAGGAAAGAATTTCGGTTTGTTTCAATATGATTTTCTTCCCATTGTAATTGTTTCTAGACTCTAGAGGTTTGTTATACAAAATAAGCTGATGCATTCACACATTTCATTAGGATCACAGGATCGACAACATTAAAGTGTCAAAGTCATGATACAAAATGCTGCATGACAAATAACACACCAAAACGTAATTATGATAAAATAGTCTTTTTCTCGATTCCTAGCCTGTTTCGGTCTGGTGCATTGCGTTCTCAGTTAAGATAGGCTACCATGATATCCCATTCATAAGCCCTTATGCACGAAATTTAGGATTCATTATTGATTCTAAACTAAGTATGATACTTGTGTAGACAAATTTCACTATCAAGCACACACACACACACACACACACACACACACACACACTCACTATCAAGCATGCACACACACACACACACACACACACACACACACACACACACACACACACACACACACACACACACAAGCCTTATCTGTCCTCCATGAATTGTCTTCAGCATCTCAATGTAGCGTCGGGGATGCTCCTGACGTTACTAACGCCCATGTCAGCACCTGGCGTCTCACGTCAACATCCCTGGAAGGTGACGTCAGTTGTAACGACGACTACATGTTCAGCGCTGACGTCACGTCACTTGTCAGCTGTCAGCTGGAAACTGGAAGTTGGACCACACTGACGCCTGCCACCTGCGAGCAGTATGTCTGGAGGGACGGCACGGTATTTACGTTGTAGCAAAGTTTATGAAAAATTTGTTTCTAAATAATGTTCAGCCAATCTCTCTCTCTCTCTCTCTCTCTCTCTCTCTCTCTCTCTCTCTTTGTGTCCAACACCAAACGATCTTATTTATGGCGAATCAAACAGGTTTCTGTTAACTATTAACTCAGGCATATCTGTTATTCGATATTGGTTGAAACTGACATGAGTAGAGGAACACAGACTACCTTTCAAGGCCTAGAAAATGCTTTTGGTTTTGCTAACAAAGGAAAAACAAACTGGTCTTCTAATGTTCGTGACTCACTAGCGACGTATGGTTTCTTTTTCGTATGGGAAAATCAGGGGGTGGGTTGTGTTAACTCTGTTATAAAGTTGTTTGAACAAACACTTGTCGATTGTAGTTGGCGAAAGTAGAAAAGTCACATTAAGATAGTGATAAGTTCTTAGAGTACAGGAAATTTAAAACCAGTCATAATATAGAACCTTACCTTATGATTGATCTAAATAGATATGTAAGGTGTAAGCGAACAAGATTTGGAATTTATGATATGGTGGTACATAGTTTCAGATACAAAGAACACAATGTGAATATGATGAAATACTCTTTATGCAGAAATGCCACCGAGACTGATGTTCATTTTGTACTCTAATGTCCTGCCCTTGATGATCTTAGATTTCAGTTTATACCAGCATAGTATTACAAAAACCCTAGTGACTTTAAACTGTCATTACTTCTGGCTGTTAGAAATGAACTTGTAATAAACAATTTTGCGGTATTCCTATACCGAGCATTCAAAGAAGAGAAACTGTTCGCTCATGAACAATGACGTGTAATATTGATAATCACTGCTTATATTGTATCCAATTCGGCACTTATGTTTTTATGTTTATATCGTGGCGTGTAGAATTATATACTATTTTCTTCTTTGCTAAAAAAAACAAAATTAAAAAAAAAATGTTGTTATGTTCATACCCCTTCATATGGGGCTTTGACCTTAATGAATAAATCCCAATTCCAATCTTTGGCCTTAATGAATAAATTCCAATTCCAATTCTGTGTATCTCTGTCTCTCACTCTCTATCTCTATCAATCGATATATCTATCACTATCTCGCTCTATGTGTATGTCTCTCTCTATTTATCTATTAATCTATTTATCTCTCTCTCTCTCTCTCTCATTCTATTCACATATGCTTTTTATGTGCGTACCAGTCCCGCAGCCCCTTGGATAACAGCAGACATCAATGCTGCCAAACTGAAGATGGGGCAAATATTCACCCAGCAACACTCTCTTCTGTAATCACTTCAAGACAATTCCAAAAGTGAGCATTTTCGTGCTCGCTTGTCTGAATGTAAATCAACAAAGATTCCTTTTCAAGTCAAGAATTTTTTGTGAATTCTGGACATCCTGTTCTCCCTTCAACAATCTCTCCTTCTGATCTTTCTGATGAATTCTGTGAATTCTTTGATCAGAAATATTCTGACATTCCCAGTGAACTAGACTTCACCAAGTCAGCTTCTGCTGTTCACTCAGATACTTTCTGTGGCATTCTCATGAGTGCATTTGAATGTGTCTCTGAGAGCACAATCCGTGATTTGCTTAATCACTACCCCATGGCATGTTGTGGCCTGGATCCTCTGCCTGTCGATCTGTTTCAACCGTGCTTAAATGGACTTCTCCAAGTTATCACAGGGATTGTACACATCTCTCTGTCTACATGCTCCTTTTTCTGATAACGTTAAACACGCCCTAGTTACACCTTTACTCAAGAAATCTGAAAAACTATAGGTCTATTTCAAATTTACCCTTTCTATCAAAATTACTCGAGAGACTGGTATTGCGTCAATTCCTCAGTCATGTGTCATCCAGTGACCTTCTGTCTATAGACAAAATCACAGTACCGAGACAACCCGCTTACACATGTCTAACACATTATTGTCCTGTGTACTGGAAACGGATGAGCTGTTGAGAATTAATCAGGAGGGTAAAAGGTGAGTCTTCAGACTAGATTTGAAAGATGAATGACGGAGAGGCTGAGGAAGTTGATTCCAACTCCCACGTTCACTCATATACGTACACGAGTGGGCTTTTACGTGTATGACCGTTTTTACCCCGCCATGTAGGCAGTCATACTCCGTTTTCGGGGGTGTGCATGCTAGGTATGTTCTTGTTTCCATTATCCACCGAACGCTGACGTGGATTAAAGGATCTTTAACGTACGTATCTGATCTTCTGCTCGCGAAGAAACACGAAGGGAGTTCAGGCACTAACAGGTCTGAACATATGTTGACCTGGGAGATCGGAAAAATCTCCGCCCTTTACCCACCAGGCGCCGGTACCGAAAGTCGAACTCGGGACCCTCAGATTGAAAGTCCAGCGCTTTAACCAGTCGGCTATTGCCGTCCATTCAGCTCTGTCCATGCATGATCATGTCAGCAATTTATGCAAAACTGCAAACTTCCAACTGAGAAAAATCCGTACCATTCGACTATATCTGACCGTTGAAGCAACCTCTCAGCTTGTCTGTTCCTTGATTCTTATTCGCATAGACTACTGCATTTACCAGTCGCTCTCATATGACAGCAAGCACTCAGATGATCTTGAACAATGCTGCCAGAGTCGTTCTTAAAAAGTGAAAAAAGAAAAAAAGGGATAATGTTATTCCTCTCTTGCGTCAACTTCACTGGTTGCCCATACAGTACACAATTCAGTACAAAATTGGCATATTGGCTTATCGCCATTTCAAAGATTTGCTCCCATCTTGCTTATCTTCTTTCCTTCATATTTACACTTCATCCCGTTCTCTCAGGTCTTCTGGAGAAAAACTCCTTCGAGTCCCCAAAGTCTCTTCAAAGACATTAAAAATTTTGGACAAAGGGCTTTTCAGTATTTCAGTATCAAGCACCTTCTGTTTGGAATTCTCCTTCTCTGGATCTCCGGCACTCACCAACTCCGTCCTCTTTCAAAAAACCCTGAAAACCCGCCTGCTCAAAATGGCCTTTGGATGTGACGAAGCATGGTTCTTTGTCTCCTCCCGCCCTCTGCACTCCCCTTGTGTCTCCTCCCACCCTCTGCACTCCCCTTGTGTCCCCTCCCACCCTCTGCACTCCCCTTGTGTCCCCTCCCACCCTCTGCACTCCCCTTGTGTCTCCTCCCACCCTCTGCACTCCCCTTGTGTCCCCTCCCACCCTCTGCACTCCCCTTGTGTCCCCTCCCACCCTCTGCACTCCCCTTGTGTCTCCTCCCACCCTCTGCACTCCCCTTGTGTCCCCTCCCACCCTCTGCACTCCTCCCACCCTCTGCACTCCCCTTGTGTCCCCTCCCACCCTCTGCACTCCTCCCACCCTCTGCACTCCCCTTGTGTCCCCTCCCACCCTCCGCACTCCTCCCACCCTCTGCACTCCCCTTGTGTCTCCTCCCACCCTCTGCACTCCTCCCACCCTCTGCACTCCTCCCACCCTCTGCACTCCCCTTGTGTCCCCACCCTCTGCACTCCCCTTGTGTCTCCTCCCACCCTCCGCACTCCCCTTGTGTCCCCTCCCTCTGCACTCCCCTTGTGTCCCCTCCCACCCTCCGCACTCCTCTTGTGTCCCCTCCCTCTGCACTCCCCTTGTGTCTCCTCCCACCCTCCGCACTCCTCTTGTCCCCACCCTCTGCACTCCCCTTGTGTCCCCACCCTCTGCACTCCCCTTGTGTCCCCTCCCACCCTCTGCACTCCTCTTGTGTCCCCACCCTCCGCACTCCCCTTGTGTCCCCTCCCTCCCTCTGCACTCCCCTTGTGTCTCCTCCCTCCCTCTGCACTCCCCTTGTGTCCCCACCCTCCGCACTCCCCTTGTGTCCCCTCCCTCCCTCTGCACTCCCCTTGTGTCTCCTCCCTCCCTCTGCACTCCCCTTGTGTCTCCTCCCACCCTCTGCACTCCCCTTGTGTCCCCACCCTCCGCACTCCTCCCACCCTCTGCACTCCTCCCACCCTCTGCACTTCCCTTGTGTCTCCTCCCACCCTCTGCACTCCCCTTGTGTCCCCACCCTCCGCACTCCTCCCACCCTCTGCACTCCTCCCACCCTCTGCACTTCCCTTGTGTCTCCTCCCCCCCTCTGCACTCCTCCCACCCTCCGCACTCCTCCCACCCTCTGCACTCCTCCCACCCTCCGCACTCCTCCCACCCTCTGCACTTCCCTTGTGTCTCCTCCCACCCTCTGCACTCCTCACCCTCTGCACTCCTCCCACCCTCTGCACTCCCCTTGTGTCTCCTCCCACCCTCTGCACTCCTCCCACCCTCTGCACTCCTCCCACCCTCTGCACTCCCCTTGTGTCCCCACCCTCTGCACTCCCCTTGTGTCCCCGCCCTCTGCACTCCCCTTGTGTCTCCTCCCACCCTCTGCACTCCCCTTGTGTCCCCGCCCTCTGCACTCCCCTTGTGTCCCCACCCTCTGCACTCCCCTTGTGTCCCCGCCCTCTGCACTCCCCTTGTGTCTCCTCCCACCCTCTGCACTCCCCTTGTGTCTCCTCCCGCCCTCTGCACTCCCCTTGTGTCTCCTCCCACCCTCTGCACTCCCCTTGTGTCCCCACTCCATTGTAGTATTCCTGTGGTGTGTGTGCTTGTGGGTTGGTGTTTGGTGTGTGTGTGTGTGTGTGTGTGTGTGTTTGTGTGTGTGTGTGTGTGTGTGTGTGTGTGTGTGTGTGTGTGTGTGTGTGTGTGTGTGTTTTCAGCGATTGTTTATGTCTGCAGTTTGTGGTATTGTATTGTCTCAACACTCAGCTTATATCACATATTGACATAAGTTTATAGATGGGCCAACAGCAAATTGAGAGCAGCATTATCAATGGTTTTTCCATTGCAATGGGAAATCATTTACAACTTAGTCTTTTGTGAAGGACTATGACTCTCAAACTAGGAGGCAAAACTGCACTGGCTGCAGCCTCGGGGGCTAGCTGGCCTTTGGGAACCATCCCAACGCCGATTTTCTTGGCCGAGAGAGTGGGGATTAACTTGGGCAAGACACTCTTCACTAGCCCAGATAGTCGGGACAGCACAATGATTAACTCCTCTACTGTTCTGATGGTCACGACCGACCATCGTATTGGTGGATACAGATTTAGTTTTCCACTTCTGTGTCTTCATGTGCTCTTGTGTGATATATATAATGCACCATTGTACATGTACTGTTTCATGTGAGGCGTTCAGGGCCCATCTATGGGGAGTTTGCGAAGTACAATATATCATTGAACATACTGATAGATATACATATAAAACACATATATGTATGTGTGTGTGTGTGTGTGTGTGTGTGTGTGTGTATGCGTGCGTGCGTGCGCGTGTCTATGTGTGTGTGCATAATTGGATTCAAGATTAAATAGAATATGTAAAGTGCTTTTGGTCAATGCAACTGATTTTATTGCGAAAAGCACACACTCTCGTAACAGTAATGTAAACAAGTTTGATTCATTTTCTTTTGAACTAATTTTAGCTGAAACATGGCAAAGTTAAGTACATATGTGGTAGGGATATTATAGAGATAGATAATTATGTTTATGAGTACGAGTTTATGAGTAAGGGAGCTAATTAATACACCAGGTTAAATATCATCCAAGGGTTAGTTGCTTCCCTTGTTTATTCTCATTCGGTTTCTCCCACTATTCTTATTTGGATTTAGGCATATTCTGATACGGTTAGGTTTGAATGAAAAACAGTTCACTAGATGCAGGCCACAGGACAGTTTAGTGCGCGTTGTCTGGGGAGCAGAAGGGGTCTTGGCCGGTGTGACTTGCTTCCATGCTGGAGGGTAGTGAAGTTACTTACTACCCGTACCCGGATGGTCAGACTGGCGGTCAGTGTGGTGTACACATGTGCCTCTGCTACACTCGTGGGGTATGTGTCATCTCTGTTATGACTTGAGATATTTTGTTTGTTTATTTTGTTGGATAACTGTAACCTAACTTAGTTATCAGTAACTAAGTGATTTATGGTATGCTTATATTACAGTTGTTATTGGAAACATAACTGCTGGGTTTTGAAGGAAAAATTGTGAATTAACTATGCTCAGCAAGTATGGTTGGACTATTATAAATTAGGTTTCTGGTATGGCGGAAATCTTAGTTGGTATGTGGTAAACTGGTTGACAAACCTTGCCTATTTTTGAGTGATTATATAATACTGAACTGTGTTCGTGCAGTATGGTTAGGGTATGGATGGTGATGATTATTATTATTGCTACTACTACTGTCAATAATGTTTTTTTTGAGGTTTGCCTAAGAGTTTAAGTTGAAATGAAAAATGTAATTCTTCACTAAGATAATAGTGGAGTGTGTGTATTACTATTAAGTGAGGATAGACTAAATTATTATTGTGACAATTATTATTCTACATTCACTCATTATTTTAGGTTAGTAAAGTTATAGGTAATTTGATTGGTAGCTGCAACTATTAATCTTAGCCAAGAGATATGACGGGCGCAATAGCCGAGTGGTTAAAGCGTTGGACTGTCAATCTGAGGGTCCCGGGTTCGAAACACGGTGACGGCGCCTGGTGGGTGAAGGGTGGAGATTTTTACGATCTCCCAGGTCAACAAATGTGCAGACCTGCTAGTGCCTGAACCCCCTTCGTGTGTATATGCAAGCAGAAGATCAAATACGCACGTTAAAGATCCTGTAACCCATGTCAGCGTTCGGTGGGTTATGGAAACAAGAAAATACCCAGCATGCACACCCCCGAAAACGGAGTATGGCTGCCTACATGGCGGGGTAAAAACGGTCATACACGTAAAAGCCCACTCGTGTGCATACGACTGAACGCAGAAGAAGAAGAAGAAGAAGCCAAGAGATATGTTGGCTGACGTGTGATTGGAGAGAAAGAGTAAAGAGTGATAGTATGGATTTTAATATAAGAATTTATAAAGAGCACTTATAGTGCAGCCGCTGTAACACACGGGGTTGGGTTTTGTGTGTGTGTGTTGCAGGGATTTGTCTTCGTTTGTTTTGTTCCCTTTTCTTGTGGATGGTTCATGGGAATAAAGGTGTCCGTCTTGAACCCAACCCCGACTCTGGTGTGGTGTGGTGAACGAGACACATACACGCACCCTGTTACAAGTGTACACCACACTGACCGCCAGTCCGACCATCCGGGTACGGGTAGTAAGTAACTTCACTACCCTCCAGCATGGAAGCAAGTCACACCGGCCAAGACCCCTTCTGCTCCCCAGACCACGGGCACTAAACTGTCCTGTGGCCTGCATCTAGTGAACTGTTTTTCATTCAAACCTAACCGTATCAGAATATGCATAAATCCAAATAAGAATAGTGGGAGAAACCGAATGAGAATAAACAAGGGAAGCAACTAACCCTGGATGATATTTAACCTGGTGTATTAATTAGCTCCCTTACTCATAAACTCGTACTCATAAACATAATTATCTATCTCTATAATATCCCTACCACACATACAAAGAAACTTACAGAGCTGAAGTTCTAAGGTTGTTTTTTTTAAAAATTATTGTTAAGATTATCATTCTTTTCTCTTTGTTGTGAAATAAGTAAAATGTGTGATAATCATTGTAGTTTTCAGCATGTTTTTTCTTAAATGTTAAATTAGTAGCTGTTTTATTGAAATCGTTGCATGTTTTGTGTGTTTGTTTGTTTGTCGTACTAGTAATTTTGGGGATGTTCATTTTTTTTTTAATAGGCGTAGTACAATGCAATTATTTTATGGAAGAATCAATATTGCCAGAGTATGGAAGAAAACATGTACACGAATTATCAAACACACACACACGCGCGCGCGCGCACACACACACACACACACACACACACACACGCACGCACGCACTCACGCACAAACACACACGCACGCACCCTCCCTCCCACACACAACATACAGAGCATGATCGGTTAATGCATAATGTTGATGCCTACAGTACTCCAACTGTTCACAGGTAACAGTCATCTCTTCCTTCGCCTATCCTACTTCTTTCTTGCCCTTACCACGCGCCGCGCAAGCCGGCTGGGCCGTGTGTCTGAAGGCCACACCCACACAGGAGACCATGTACGGTTTGTTCTGTTCGTTTTTTATGTATCGTAATGCGGCTAAGAAGTGAAGGTAAACGCCTTCAGGGTACATTTTCTTTCCATGTCTTCACACACACATTCGTGTCCACATTACTAGAATTCATGTCAGACTTTTGGAAAAATTCCTACTGAAATGTTCTAGTGAGCGTTAAATTAGATATGTGTTTAGCTCTCTTCGGGAAGTTGATATCATATACAATTCCTACAAATTCTCCTAGTGAATTGTTTTTCAGTTGTTGAGCTTCCCAGTACGTTTTAGCACTTGCAAGGTGCGGTGTTCATCCAGAAGTAACTGTCCTGTTTCTTTGCATGTTTCGAGGATTGATGTATGGAAAGGTACATCAAGGGAAAGTCTGTATACTTTACAGCCTACAGGGTAGGTGTGGGTAATTGCGAACAGCGTGTTATTGCGAACAGCGTGTTATTGCGAACGGTTCGTATACCGCCTCACTTCGAAGCGTTCTTAACGGTTGCATTTCACAATTTAACGTCTGCTTCGTCCTTTTCCTAATACCTTAATGAATATCCATTTCAAAGAACAAGTCAAACATAAGCTATTTCTGGTTATTCCGCGCGCTCTTTCTTCTCTTCGCGCGGCATTGCCGACCAAGATTACAAACGTACTCTCAAAATCCTAAAATCAAAGGAAGCAAGCTGCAGGACTTGAACTTTGACACAGTTTAAAATAGTTTTATTTGATCGGATATGTTGAATTCCCGTTACCAGTGTTGGGAGGATTTAAGAAAGCATTTTGGTGACAGATCAGAACGTCAGTTTTAACAGGAATCTACAAAATATTGTCGTTTGCAATTACACCATAGGATATTTTGACGTGAGTCTATTTGCAAACGATGCTGTACAGTTACTGAGCACTCTCAAAAGAGTGTGTTTATGTGCGATGTGGGGTGTGTGTGTTTAAACGTCTGTTTATGTGTTTGTGTCCATGTGTGTTCAAAACCAACAATACAACACTCTAGTGGGATGTTCCAATATGTTATGTCTAATGAGTTAAATTAAATTAAATTATGGTGCTTAGAGCCTCGCCGACCACCGAGGCCATCTCAAGGCTATCGCCATGTTAATACCTACTACAAGCTAAGGGTAAAAAAAAAAATCCAATAAAAATTAGTCACCGGTTTGAGCTTTCCATTCAAAGTTTAAAAACCTTCCATAGTTTAAAACCTTCAAATCTGATTAAAAATGTTCACTTCTTTCAAGAAGTCCATCAGCGTCCACGGTGGGACATCACGAAACAAAGTCTTCAAAGAAACCGCCGTGTAATGTCTGTGTCTAACGTCATGCAGATCCCAACAGTCAAGGAGCACGTGTTTCATGGTGAGAGGCTCATCACAGGGAATGCATCGAGGAGCCTCATCCCCCTTCAACAAGTAAGAATGAGGAAAAAAAAAAAAAAGAAAAAAAAAAAGAAAAGAAAAAAAGTGTGCCCCGCGCGCAGTCTGTACAGCAGACTCCTCCTTTCTGTTCTTCACCACCGATGGGAGGGTTTCTTTTAGGTCTGGACGGATTTGGAACAACTTGTTGTCCGTCTGGGTGTTCCACTCCTCTTGCCAAAGATCCTTAACGTAAGAGTTCACTTCTGCTTCATGTCTGTGTATTGGCATGAAGGATCTCGATAATCCTTCGTTTACAGCGTTCTTGGCCAGGTGGTCTGCCCTTTCGTTACCACGAGAACTCCAGATGAGTGATATTCCTGCAGGCGATTGCCTCCAGGACTGACAAGGAGTCGGACAAGATCATGAATCTCTTTTGTTTCGAACAGAGAACCATTTTTATCACCAGAACCAGTGCGGTCAGTTCCGCAGCTTACACTGAGTTGTCAGATAGGATGTGTTCTGTTGCGGGCTGGTCAGGAAAGGCGGGACAGAACGCAGATGCAGCGACTCAGTCCTCTGACTTGGAACCGTCAGTGAAGATTTTTTGGAAAGTGGGGAATTTGTGGCAGAGTTCTTTAGGCCAGTGAACTGGTGGAGTCTTCACGGTACGAGGCCAGATCGAATCGGACCTCAGGTGTTTTAAAGGTCCACGGTGGGCTGTCGGGGAACTTGGAGAAATCTGAGATACTGCCGACATCCAGATCGGCATTTTCTATGTGCGGCTGAATGCGGAGTCCAAGAGGAGGGATGCAGTTTGGGTTGTCTTCAAATTTCTTGTTGTAAAAAACTGTTGTTTTCTTGTTGTGGTTCGATTCTATTCCAAGAGAGAGGGGAGTTATGCAGGGGGGATATAGGATCAACTAATCATCCACTCACTCACTTTCTCCTCACATCAATAGCAGGGCCACATGGAGTGGTTTTTATAGAGTGTTTACTTTACAATACAGCACACACACTAAGCAGTTCACCCTACTTAGCAAAAGCATCACACACTAAGGCAACACACACTGCCTACTTCAAGTACTTCCTACAAGCAGCGCACAGTAACAAGATCATCCTACACCTAAAGCAGCACCTATAAGCAGCACACCTGGAACACAAACACACAACCAAAACCCAGGTCAGGTAAAATCTCAAAATATCCTGACATCACTGACATGAAAGGCCTATACCCTCACAGCACCTTTCATCATGTTCACCAGTGTGCACTCCTCTCACACATAGATCTATGTGAGGAAATACAAGCTTCATCAAGCTTACCTGCCACCAGCAGTGACATACCAATTACCATACTGTGTACAAAACATATCACTGACCAATACAACCCTGTGTTCCAACTCATGTTACCCATCATTCAATTGAACTGTGTGTTACCATTACCAAACAAATCTCTTTGTCTTCACAAGGTATACCACCAACACAAGTACATGTAAGGAAATCATTACTTCCAACATATCTCTGGTAAACAGCAATGTGCAACAACACAGCACTGACCCTCAGTGCTCTCATTGTTAATCAACTCATTAATCACATTACAATGTTCCTTCCCAATTTGTCTGAACAAAGTAAACCACTGACACACACACAGCACAACTCCTACACATGTTACCACAACAACCAACAAATCAAACAGGTCTTCCACAACACTTGCTGTTACCCCCATGTGCACACACACACACATGAAAAACCCTCAACACACACTGACATTGTGTTAACCTATAGATCTGTTCAGTTCACACTGAACCAACACCACCTACAATATAAAACAAGTAAGTAATACATCAAAAATACAGAACAAGATATCTGTAACCAAATAGAAGGGGGGTGGGGTGTGTGTGGGGGGCCTCAAAAGATTTAGGCCATACTTTGCTCAGTGGGTAGCTTTCACACATTAACCCCTTTTCTTTCCACAAGCCACAAGATCAACTTAAACTGGCTGTCCACTGACATAAAACATAGTTTCCCAACACAACTAAGTTATCAACATAACATAAAACCATTACAAGTCATGTACTCACAGCCCAACAGGGATTTCCTTGCTCCTCACATCACTGATCAGTCAGTCACCCTGTGTCAGTCAGTTCTTCTGGGAGACAGCTAAGAACTGGCTGTGCTGACTGGTTTTATCCCTTCCCACAACATACTATGTATACTAATGCAAGCTACAACACTCACTCCCCCAACTAGTTGAACTGAAATAACCAATCTTTGCTTGCCCTAGTGACGCTATGTGAATGACTGACAGATTCATTGCTTAATCCCAATTTGTCCAATTCAACAGATTGCTCTGATTTGCTACAATTCAACCCACTTGTCTATACACATTCTATGATGACAAGTTCACCCGTTTACGTCACAAAGAGATTGGGGAGACAGGACAATACAACTCTCGGCATGTTAGCCGGCTTGATCAAAGTTCGCATTAGCATAATTTTCCCTAGTTTACGTTCCGAAGTCCCGCCATCCACATCAGCCGTGTTCGTGGAAGGGGAGATGGGGAACGACTTGAAAGACAGGCCGCCACACGGGACGCTCCGCTCAGCACGGGGACCGCGGCAGACGTCACACAACCGCATGCGTTTCAATGACTGGGGCGGGCGATGCGGTGTCAAGGACCAAAGGCGCCGACCAGGGAGTAGGGGTGAGGAGGGAGGGTGGCGCGGGTGTCAGTGCAACCTCAAAGACTGGGCCTTGGACGGAGTGGGAAGGGAGATAAGAAGGAGGGGGGGGGGGGGGCGAAGGGATGGGGAGGGAAGGGGACAGAGTGCAGGTGGTGGTGGTGGGGGGGTGACACTGCTGGCACCCTATAACACCCACCCCCGGCTTTTGAATGCAATGTCCTCATTGCTGCTGACCACATGCTGACCAATGCCGTCGTCAATTAATGCTAATGGGGAGATTGGTTCTCTAACCCAAAAATTAGCAGAAACATAAACATGTGAAAATGAAGACATTACAGGACAAAAGAAACCACCAAAAATACATTTCAAAATGATAAAGCTGTACATAACACCATAACCCAGAAAAGCATACATAAAAAAAAAAATCAAACAGAGCTACACAACGCAAAAATCAACAGAGTTCCAGCTGACACACATCAGCGACCACAAATCCTGGAATGAAGGAAAACAACAACACAGCATGGCATACAGTTTTCCTCATTCAGATTATCCCCCTAGCAGGCTACAGCTACAATTTTAGCCCATGCTGGATGGCTAGCCTTACCCCTGCTGCTAACCCTACAGGTTGACCCTGACAGTTTCCCACCCCTGTCAGTCTGATCTGGGACCATGGCACCTGTGCATGTCCCGTGCACCCCAGGCTTCGGATGAGACCTGGTGCCAGTCTCACACAAACCAGTGAACACTGGCTGGTGTGACCCTCTGGGAAACTCGACTGCATCCTGGCAGTCTCCATTACCTGTGCCCTCCCTTGTGGCACATGTACCAGGAATTCCTGGATCAGGTGGTATGGGCAGCAGCACCCATTCACCCTGGAAAGGATCATCCTCACAGTCAGCTATTGTTCTGACTGGAGTCTTTTCATTCGGACTCGGATCCTGCCTCCTGAGACTATTGGGCAAGTCTCTCTGGTTCTCATTGTGGGAATCTTTGTGTTTTTCCTTGGGGAGAACCTTACCCACCTTTAGGGAAATCCCATTTCCCACCACTGACTGACCTTTCCCTTTCCTACCTTTGTTCCTTCTCTTCCTTTTGCCCAAATCCCTGTTCTCTATCACTGCCCCATCTCTCTGACTGACTAAATCTGACATTAACCCCTGCATGGACCGAACGCTCTCTTCCAAATGCAACAATTTGTCCCCTAATTTTGCTGTCTCTTCCCTGGCCTGTTGCTGTTGTTGGTCCTCCTCCATCTCTCGCTGCAGCCTCAGGGCTTCATCCCTCGCCTGGATCAAGGTAGTCTGAGGCTCCCTCCTCACTACCTGGCGCAGCTCCCTTTTCAGCAGGAGGTTCCGGAGGCCATCGATGAAGTGGTCCCTCAGCATCTCGGCGGTGAGGGCCCCAGTCTTCATCCGGATGGTTCTCTCCATGCTGCGCAGAGCATGGGAGTAGTCCAAGGTGGACTCCTCTGGCAACTGCTCCCTGCTGAAAAATGTGGACAGCAGTGTGGTGACATGCCCTTGGTGGTGTATAGGGTCCAGCAGTTTCAGGTAAGACGGTCTGGCTGAGCCGTACACTCCACACCCGTAATCCAGTTTAAACTGGACCAGGGGTCTGTAGAGGTGCAAGAGAGTTCTCTTATCAGCGCCCAAGTCCATGTGTGCCATGACTCAGATGATGTTCAGGGCTTTTTGACAGGATGTTTTCAGCTGTTTGATGTGGCTGAGGAAGCTCAGCTTCTCATCGAAAACGAACCCAAGAAATTTGGCTTCCTTGACCGCCGGGATGGTGGATTTTCCCAGACGGATTTCAGGGTCCAGACAGAATTGGCGAAAAATATGAAAATGAATACACTGAGTTTTAGAGGACGAAAAGGTGAAACCATTTTCCTCTGCCCAACACTGAATTTTGTCTACGCAGAGCTGAAGCCGTCGCTGGATAATGGCGTACGTGCCGCCAGTTGCATACAGGGCGAAATCGTCCACAAACAGGACACAATCCCCAGGATCTCATTCCCCTTCATCACAGGTCGCGCCGCACGGCGAACACGGCGGGACCGACGAGGGCCGCAGAGAATGTGGAAAAGAAGGCTTGACGGGGAGCTGAAGACAGAAAAGGGCGGTAAAAAGAAGAGAGAATAGGGAAAGGGACAGTGGGTCACTTTTAGTTTGGGCCTGTTCGGCATGGGAAACCATATCAGGGGCACCAGTACAAAAACCACCACGTATTCAGCCTGAACAGCTACAATGGCTATGTAGGCTGTCAGTTAAGACCTGGGACTAGAACAGTGAACCCTCAGAAGCACTGATGTCCCCGCCGACATAGCTCGCTTGATCACTGGCCACTAAGCTTCCCGACCATGAGAAGGTAGTGACCCCCCGGGAGGGTCTAATGAGTTAAAGACCTGCTTCTGTTTTAATTGTCTACATGTACCCAAAGCCATCGTTCGCAATTGCACTTGCCCGTTCGCATTTACCCTTAGGCACCCTTGCTATTTCATTCGTCGACAAAACGTTGAAAAGAATGAGCAGACGAACTTTTCCTGCTGCAACCAGTCAGAGAAAGCCTTTAAAAATAAAAGAACTACGTTTGACTGTCATACGACATACTATCTTTACAGTACACACGTTGAGCTGGTCGCTTCGACTGGATCGTTCGCAATTACCCATACCTATCCGACCTTGAAGCTTCTTTAGCAAAGGGCCTTTTCCATGCGACACTTTGGATCGAATGAATGATGTTGATAAATGTTTTTAAACCATTACATATTGTTCCAGTAAACTATTGTTAATTGATAATTGCTTAGAAAGTTTAAACATATTTGTTTCTGTTGTATATTCAGTATGGGTATTCCTGGTAAGCCTGTATGGAGAAGATAAGGCATATATTCATACAATCCATACTGACGTTTAAAAACAAAATCAGTATCCATCTCATGTTTAGGAATAAAGACTAATCTACAACCACTTCTTTGCAAACGGACTTTTACATAATTAAATATTCCCTTGCCAGTTCCACATCGCTCCACTATTGTCCCACACTCCTCCTCCCCCTCCTTCCTATAAATCCTCATCTGCATGATATTATGTGATGGGAAAGCCAGTCAGTGACTTATATGTCTCTTCACTGAGCCAAACTATTTCTTCACCATGTGTCAAAGGTATCTCATCAGCCTGGAGGCCAACGATGATAACATACCATGGCATGTGAGTGTACGTTTGAACTACTATGATGTGAAGACTTCACTCCATCATTACATGCACAATGGCCGTTGGATAGGCAGTCGTGTCGTTCTTCGTGACCCTTCACCCCCCTTTCCATTCCGCGTGGGCGTCGAGTCCAACATCACAATCCGTGCTGACTTAGCTCATCAGTTCGATGTGAGTATCGCTCTCTCTGTCTGTCTGTCTGTGAAATCTGTCTTTGAATCGCTCTGTCTATCCCTGTCACCCCCTCCCTCCACCTGTCTATCCCTGTCACCCCCTCCCTCCACCTACCTCCACCTGTCTATCTGTCACCCCCTCCCTCCACCTGTCTATCCCTGTCACCCCCTCCCTCCACCTGTCTATCTGTCACCACCTCCCTCCACCTGTCTATCCCTGTCACCCCCTCCCTCCACCTGTCTATCTGTCACCCCCTCCCTCCACCTGTCTATCCCTGTCACCCCCTCCCTCCACCTGTCTATCTGTCACCCCCTCCCTCCACCTGTCTATCCCTGTCACCACCTCCCTCCACCTGTCTATCCCTGTCACCACCTCCCTCTACCTGTCTATCCCTGTCACCCCCTCCTTCTACCTGTCTATCTGTCACCCCCTCCCTCTACCTGTCTATCCCTGTTATCCCCTCCCTCTACCTGTCTATCCCTGTCACCACCTCCCTCCACCTGTCTATCCCTGTCACCACCTCCCTCCACCTGTCTATCCCTGTCACCCCCTCCCTCTACCTGTCTATCTGTCACCCCCTCCCTCCTCCTGTCTATCTGTCACCCCTCCCTCCTCCTGTCTATCTGTCACCCCCTCCCTCTACCTGTCTATCTGTCACCCCCTCCCTCCACCTGTCTATCTGTCACCCCCTCCCTCCACCTATCTGTCCATTTATCTGTCTGTCTGTGCCCCCCCACCCCCATCTCTTTCTCTCCATCCTCTCTCTCTCTCATCGTTGAGAAAAAGCACAGTTTAATGAAACAAAACATGAAAACTGCATCTCAGAGTATGACAGTGAGTTAGGAATGCCTGTGACCAGAAAGGAGGAACGAGAAATATTAGTTGTATATTTAGGATATCTGTTATGAATGTAAAAATAATGTCTTGCACGTGGTATGTGTGGGTGAATCTTGACCTGTGCATGTTCATGTGTGTGTGCGTAAATGTATGTGCTGTAACCCCAGTCTGAATGAATCAGAGCTCGGGTGGAGTGCGTCTGTTGAGACGGAGTGAGCTTTGACTGTTCCGAACATCAGGTGGGAAAAAACTGTTAAGTTTTTATTTTGTTTGATGATGGAGTCTCCCGTCGGACTGACGAATGAATAGGCAGGCAGGCTTATCTGTTGATGTGTGTCCTCATATGGGAGAAGAGGCCGATTCTGGATGCGCAGCACTTCCCACACGTGTTGCAAGGGAATACGTCTCCAGAAGTTGAGCCCTGCTTCCTTCGCTCACGCTTCTCCTTAATGGCCAGCATTCTCTTGTTTTCAAACGTCTTTATGCCACTAGAGCACAGTATCCTCCAGCGAGAGCGGTCAAGGGCATCAGTTTCCCAGGAAGTGATGTCTATGTCACAGGTTTTGAGGTTTGTCTTCAAGGTGTCCTTGAAGCGCTTGCAGGGTCTTCCAAGTTTGCAGTGGCCTTCCTTCAGCTGGCCATACAATAGCATCTTTGGGATCCTGCTATCTGTCATGCGGACAATGTGTCCTGTCCAGCGTAGATGGCACTGGATCAGCAGGCTATCGATGCTGGGCAGGCCGCTCCTGTCCAAGACCCGGAGGTTGAAGACCCGGTCTTGCCACTTTATGCCGAGGGTCTTTCGTAGGCATCTCTGGTGAAACTGCTCAAGTTGTTGAATGTGACAGCGACACGTCGTCCATGTTTCACAGCAGTACAAGGTGGTCAGCACAACAGCTCTGTAGGTTTTGATTTGGTGCTGAGCCTGATGCCTTTGTTGTTCCACAGCCTGTTGTTGAGTCTGCCAAAGGCGGAGCTGACCTTGGCGATGCGCAGCGTCACTTCTGGGCTCCGTTGCTGCATAGGGTGCTGCCCAGGTAGCAAAACAGTTTGACTGACTTGATCTCTGTGTCATCGATCTTGACTGCAGGTTCGGGGGAGGCACTGGTGTTCTGTGAGCTAGCTGGTTGGTACATGGACTTGGTCTTGCTGAGGCTGATGGTGAGTCCAAAGTGCCTGCAGGAGGTTGCGAACCTCTCCATAGTGAACTTCATGTACTCATGGGTGTGTGTAGCAAGTATACAGTCATCAGCGAAGAGGAACTCTCTCAACAGTGCCTCAAACACCCTGGACCTAGCATGGAGTTGCTGCAAGTTGAAAAGTTGCCATCTGTTCAAAACTAAACGTAGATGGCCCGGTCACAGTCTTGGAAGGTGTCAATCAGCATGGCAGAGAAGAGAATGGAGAACAGTGTGAGTGCCAGGACGCAGACCTGCTTCACTCTATTTACCACAGGAAACAGATCCAACATGTCAGTATTTTCCTGTACTCTTGCCTGCATGCCATCGTGGAATGACGCAATCAGCTGGATTAGGCTCTCTGGGCAGCCGAACTTTAGGAGGATCTTCCACAGACCACAGCAGTTCACCATGTTGGAGGCCATAGTCAGGTCTACAAAGACCATGTGGAGCTCGTTGTTCTGCTCACGGCACTTCCCTTGCCTCTGGCATATGGCAAACACCATGTCACATGTTCCCCTGCATGGGCGGAAGCTGCACTGTGCTTCAGGGATGACTGTGTTGGAGACATGGTCAACCAGTCTGTTCAGTATGATGCGGGCGAAGATCTTGCTGGTGATGCAGAGGAGAGAGATTCCACGGTGGTTATCGCAGGATGTTTGTCCCCCTTCTGTTTGTAAATGTGGACAATTGAAGCATCCTTGAAATCCTGGGGAACCTCCCCTCTCTCCCAGATAAACTAGAACGGGGCGGTCAGCTTGTCTGTCAGCACCTTGCCTCCATACTTGTAGATGTCGGCCTGGATTCCATCTGCTCCTGGTGCTTTCCTGACGTTGTCAGCTTCAGGGCCTTCTGGGTCTCAGCCTTGGTGGGAGGTGCAGTTAGCGAGTCATTGACTGGTAGCTGTGGGAGGGCTGCAATTACCTTGTCAGATACGGATGAGTCCCTGTTGAGGAGGGTGTCGAAGTGCTCTGCCCAGTAGACAAGGATGTCTTTCTTGTCTGTCAGGAGGGTGGTCTGGTCCAAGGCTCGGACAGGGGTTGATCCTGTGACTCTCGGCCCATTCACAGCTTGGAGACCATCACGGAAGGTCTTTGTGTTGTGAGCATCAGCAGCAGACTGAAGCTCTTTGGACTTTCTCTCCCACCAGGTGTTCATCATCTCACGCAGCCTCTTCTGTACGAGTTGATTGGTTTGCAAATACTGGTTCTTCTTCCTCTGGCAGTCTTTATCGAAAATGTGATCCTGATGCTGTATATGCAGTGTGTCCAGGGGCTTGCAGATTCCAGACTCGTTCTCGTCAAACCAGTCTCTGTAGCTCCTCTGTACAAAGCTGAGTGTGTCAGCTGCTGCTGTGTGCACAGCATATCTAAAGTTGCTCCATACCTCTTCTACATCAGTCGATGCAGGACCTTCTTGGAGAACTGCTTGAATTTGCTGCTGCAGCACGCTTCCTAGGGGGTTTCTGCCTGGCTGGTTGGAGCTTTCATGCAAGTCTGATGTTCATGTTGTTGCGTACCAGGCGATGGTCCGACCAACACATTGCTCCTCTCATGCAGCTAGTAATGGAAACATCACCTCTGCCCCTCTGCCAGACAATCACATTGTCCAGCTTGTGCCACTGCTTGGAGCAGGAGCGGGGGAGCATCCATGTGTTCTTGTACTTGTCCGCTTGTTGGAAGAGGGTGTTGGTGATGGTCAGTCCATGCTGCGCGCAGAGGAAGAGCAAAAGCAGTCCATTGGAGCTGCACTTGCCAGTGCCGTGCTGTCCTAGGACTTTTGGGCACGAGGAGAAGTCCACGCCGATGCGGGCATTGAAATCCCCAAGGATGATCAGCCTGTCCTTTCTGTCCACCGCTAAAATGGTGTGGCTGAGCTCCTCGTAGAAAGCTTCTTTGATGTCATCAGGGTTGGTCATCGTGGGGGCATAGCAGCTGATGACTGTGGAGAAGTGATCCTCGGACAGCTTCAGACGCAGGGTCATCAGCCTATCGTTTATCTCACGTGGAAGGCTGTCAAGCTGTCATGCAAGTTTGGTTTGTATGGCAAAACCCACGTCTGAGGTTCTTGGGGTGCCTTCTGGCTTCCCAATGCAGTAGAAGGTGTAGCCCCCTCCAACTTCCTTCAGCTGGGTTTCACCGGCAAACCTGGTTTCGCTCAGGGCTGCAATGTCCACCTGGTAGTAATCAAGCATTCTAGCAATGAACGCTGTGTGCCTTTCTGGTCTGTTGTCTCTGTCCAAAAGGGTGCGAACATTCCAGTCACCCAGAGTCAGGGCATGACTCATGCTTCTTTTTGACTCACTTGTGTAAACAAAGTGAGTCTATGTTTTAACCTGGCGTTCGGCTGTCTGTGTGTGTGTGTGTGTGTGTGTGTGTGGTAAACTTTAACACTGACATTTTCTCTGGAAATACTTTGACAGTTGACACCAAATTAGGCATAAAAATAGGAAAAATTCAGTTCTTTCCAGTCATCTTGTTTAAAACAATATTGCACTTCTGGGATCGGCACAAAAAAATTTTAAAAAATGAAGCCTAATTATATGCAAACTGCATTTACTGTTATATTTATATTTTTTGTATTCTCTAAACTTGGCACTTTGATCTGATATTCTGACCCAACAACAAGAGCAGTCATTAGTATCATTTTTTGTTCAAACAGGAACTTCTTTTGTTAAGCATGGAAGTTTTATTTATTTTGCAAACGTTTTGGTGCAGATAGTAAAAAAGGGAAATTACTCTGTAATTAATGCTAGGGGACTTAATTTGCTTTAAATTGATCTTTCTCATCTTAAACATTACATTTTGAAATTAAACTCAATACATAAAAAGCTTGTATATATATATATATATATATATATTTTTTTTTTTTTAATGTATCACAAGTGAGTCTTGAAGGCCTTGCCTCTCTTGTCTTCTGTTGTTTTCACCGCTAGTGTTGGATGTCCAAGTAGTGCGGTTTCCTACCAGGTACTAGGTGAGACAGGCTTTGTTTAGGAATCCTTTTATCTCCCCTTCCACATGTGGGGAGAGCAGTGCTGTCCCTAAAAAGGGCTTCTCTGACGCTGTGGGAGAATACGGGCGTCGCATCTACCCTAGTCTATAGCGGACGACCATCACCCCACAGCCACCTGCATGCAGAGTCGTGACTAGGAACTGCCAGCAGCGTCCTCTGCCTGTCCCCGTTACCACTTCCCCATCACTGCAGGACTTGGGAAAGCTGGGTGTTGAAGGGCTAGCTCATCATTCCGACATCAGCCTGGTTGCCTGACCAGCACAGGTGACTTTTTTTTTTTAGTGAAGGGGAGTTGTGCAGTCCCTTCCCCACTCTCTCGCCTACCAACGCTAAGAGTCCCACAGGTGCAGATACTGCCACGTGTAGAACGGCCTCGGCAGGTGCAGGTTTTTTTCTTCGGAGTTTCGTCTGTTAGGAGGTCTTCCAGACTAGGATAAAAGTTCCCCCTGCCCTTTGGTCATCATCTTCCGCCTTCACAGCTGTTGGGAAAGTTTTCCTCCTCCGCCTGGTCCGTCGTTGGGAGACTTCACATGCGGCAGGTAGTACTGGGTTACATGGTACCAGTAGCAAGGGTTATGCCCCTGACCTATTTTGCTTATTCAATGGTTAATTGCTGGATAATTTTATTTGAAATTCAACTTTTGATTAAATAGTTATTCAGAAAAGTAATCCCTGTTCATGTTCCCTCCCACAAGGTGAGAACAGTAATCCCTGTTGATGTTCCCTCCCACAAGGTGAGAACAGTAATCCCTGTTGATGTTCCCTCCCACAAGGTGAGAACAGTAATCCCTGTTGGTGTTCCCTCTAGCAAGGTGAGAACAGTAATCCCTGTTGGTGTTCCCTCCCACAAGGTGAGAACAGTAATCCCTGTTGGTGTTCCCTCTAACAAGGTGAGAACAGTAATCCTGTTGGTGTTCCCTCCCACAAGGTGAGAACAGTAATCCCTGTTGGTGTTCCCTCCCACAAGGTGAGAACAGTAATCCCTGTTGGTGTTCCCTCCCACAAGGTGAGAACAGTAATCCCTGTTGGTGTTCCCTCCCACAAGGTGAGAACAGTAATCCCTGTTGGTGTTCCCTCCCACAAGGTGAGAACAGTAATCCCTGTTGGTGTTCCCTCCCACAAGGTGAGAACAGTAATCCCTGTTGGTGTTCCCTCCCACAAGGTGAGAACAGTAATCCCTGTTGGTGTTCCCTCCCACAGTGTGAGAACAGTAATCCCTGTTGGTGTTCCCTCTAACAAGGTGAGAACAGTAATCCTGTTGGTGTTCCCTCCCACAAGGTGAGAACAGTAATCCCTGTTGGTGTTCCCTCCCACAAGGTGAGAACAGTAATCCCTGTTGGTGTTCCCTCCCACAAGGTGAGAACAGTAATCCCTGTTGGTGTTCCCTCCCACAAGGTGAGAACAGTAATCCCTGTTGGTGTTCCCTCCCACAAGGTGAGAACAGTAATCCCTGTTGGTGTTCCCTCTAGCAAGGTGAGAACAGTCCAGTCTTTTCCTCTGAAGTTATTTCACTCATCAGATCCGGACAATTAGCTTTTTTCAATCAGTTTTCAAGTGGTAACCTTGCTGCCAAGAAACTGTAATTGATTCTACTTATGTGAATTTTAACACACTAAAAGTTCTGATGTTATTTACCTTTCCTTTTTCATTTATTTGAATGTTTATTTTTCAGTTCATTCATTTATATGACATTGTTTATATAAATTTATATTCTTTCTTTCTTTTTTCCTTTCTTTTTATGCGCAGTCCTCTTCCTTTCTCTCTTTCTAAAACATTTTATATGTTCGTTCCATGCACTGTCTCCCCATCCCTGTGTTCATGTTCGTTCCACGTACTGTCTCACCATCCCTGTGTTCATGTTCGTTCCATGCACTGTCTCCCCATCCCTGTGTTCATGTTCGTTCCATGTACTGTCTCCCCATCCCTGTGTTCATGTTCGTTCCATGTACTGTCTACCCATCCCTGTGTTCATGTTCGTTCCATGTACTGTCTCCCCATCCCTGTGTTCATGTTCGTTCCATGCACTGTCTCCCCATCCCTGTGTTCATGTTCGTTCCATGTACTGTCTCACCATCCCTGTGTTCATGTTCGTTCCATGCACTGTCTCCCCATCCCTGTGTTCATGTTCGTTCCATGTACTGTCTCCCCATCCCTGTGTTCATGTTCGTTCCATGCACTGTCTCCCCATCCCTGTGTTCATGTTCGTTCCATGCACTGTCTCCCCATCCCTGTGTTCATGTTCGTTCCATGTACTGTCTCACCATCCCTGTGTTCATGTTCGTTCCATGCACTGTCTCCCCATCCCTGTGTTCATGTTCGTTCCATGTACTGTCTCCCCATCCCTGTGTTCATGTTCGTTCCATGTACTGTCTCCCCATCCCTGTGTTCATGTTCGTTCCATGCACTGTCTCACCATCCCTGTGTTCATGTTCGTTCCATGTACTGTCTCCCCATCCCTGTGTTCATGTTCGTTCCATGTACTGTCTCCCCATCCCTGTGTTCATGTTCGTTCCATGCACTGTCTCCCCATCCCTGTGTTCATGTTCGTTCCATGTACTGTCTCACCATCCCTGTGTTCATGTTCGTTCCATGTACTGTCTCCCCATCCCTGTGTTCATGTTCGTTCCATGCACTGTCTCCCCAGCCCTGTGTTCATGTTCGTTCCATGTACTGTCTCCCCATCCCTGTGTTCATGTTCGTTCCATGTACTGTCTCACCATCCCTGTGTTCATGTTCGTTCCATGTACTGTCTCCCCATCCCTGTGTTCATGTTCGTTCCATGCACTGTCTCCCCATCCCTGTGTTCATGTTCGTTCCATGTACTGTCTCACCATCCCTGTGTTCATTACCACTCACCCTCTTCATCAGTGAGATGTCTGCCGTGCTGACGACGTTGATAACACAGCAACACCTGTGATTTCCTTCAGATGTACGTAGACGGAGAATTGTACAGCTCGATGACTGGGCCACCACTGACGGTCGCCAACGTCACCAGGTTCAAAATTTGGGGCCATGTCCAGCTGCACTATCTCAATCTGTGGTGCTAGATTCAAGCCTACAGAAATGCTGATAAGAAACGGATTTTTATATTTTACACATGTAGATCAAAAAAGAGATGAGAGGGACTGGGCTGGGGTCAGCTTTTATGCACAACTGTTCTGTCATAAAATGACAATGCAAAGTTGTGAAAAAAAAACAAAAAACAAAACAAAACAAAACCCAACAAAAAACCCCCAAACAAACCAAAAAAACAATCCCATAATATTTCTATGGCCTGATATCCAATACCAGTGCTGCTCAAAGCGCTTACATCATCCAGTTGAATATAGACATGCCTTAAAAAGTTTAACAGCTCTCTGTCAACCAAAAACATTCAATGTGCTCATATAAATAAATGAAAAATAATAATTTTAAAAAAGCACATAAAAAGGATCAAATAATAAAGTAAATATGGCTTAGATTAGAAAAAGATTGCATTTCATAACACACACACACACACACACACACACACACACACACACACACAAAGGGCCAGAAAAATCCAGTCCCCAAAGCCTATCAATTAATTTACTGAAGATATCGTCATCGATTCAGAAGTTGATTTTAAAAATATTTCTGTTAAACCGTCATACTCAACCATACCATCCTGGGAACTGAGAAAACCCAACTTTGATATGGACTACACAGATCTGCAAAAATATGATTCACCGAATATACTAAAGAGCTCCGTGTGCTCTCATATAGAAAATGAATATAGAAATTATCTTAAAATCTATACAGATGGTTCAGTTCTTGATGATGGCAGAGCGGGGGCTGCTAATTTTGTGATAACGGAATTGAAGCGTGAGAAAATGTACCACCTGGGCAAATATCGAAGGCACAGTCCTCCTCAGGATTCCATTAGATCTGCAAGAATATTATAGGTGTACAGAAAAAGTGTCAAGTGATCGACATAAACATTGGCTAAAAGATTTAGGCTGCTAGTATTACCGTCACTGCATGAAGACAGTTACAGCAAGCAACCCCAGGCTTTCTCAAATGATTTATCTGTCTCCCAGTGAAGACCAGTTAGAAGTTTAATTCATCGATTCTGTTTCATGCTCTTCGAACTAAATTTTGCAAAAATATACAGTGCTGTGTGGAAAAGAAGTCAATGTCTACCACATACTTGTCCAAAAACAAGACAACTGTTCCTTCAAAAACTAGCCGACTGTCAACATGTTGTGATGTTGCATTGGGTGGGTGAGTGGGGCGTGTGTGTTGTACCTTTCCGACTAGTTTACACATGGAGACAACTGAAGTCAACCATTTATTCTAACTCAAGTGCAGTAACTCTCCAATACAATGTAACCAAACCCGGTTAGTTCCCTTAAAACATCTCCCAGTTTCAGTTTCAGTTTCAGTAGCTCAAGGAGGCGTCACTGCGTTCGGACAAATCCATATACGCTACACCACATCTGCCAAACAGATGCCTGACCAGCAGCGTAACCCAACGCGCTTAGTCAGGCCTTGAAAAAAAAATCTCCCTTCCAAAGAAAGATTAATATTATTGTTTACCAACTTTATAACATCTCCCTTCCAAAAGAATATCATTGTTTAGCAGCTTAAATCACTGCACAATAAAATGTAACAAATTTAGAACTAAAGAGAACAAATGTCATTATGTTCATATCGTGTCTGTCAAATACTATACATTTAATTATTAATGTACTTCAGCTGTCTGTCACGAAGGCCTATCACGAGCTGATCACGAACTTGCTCATCAGGGTTGGCATAGCTACAGTACTTGACAAGAATGTTCAGTTCTCTGACAAACGCTTCTACTGACTCCCCCTCATGTTGTGTTCTGCTACTGAACATGGAACGATCATGAACGACACTGATTGGGGAGAAAATATTGTGTAAACTTCTCGATCAACACATCAAAGTGAGTATCATGTTCTGTTGGGTCGCCATTTCCGTCAGTAGCCCACTTGAATGTGCTCATAATCTGCACAGCTTGCTTCGTTCCCATTGCATAAAGTAGAGAGTCTCTTTGTACGTCACCATCTTCCTTGTGCAACTTTGTAGCCTTTCTAAATCTAAAAAATGCTTCCGACCATTCCTCCCAATCTGCAGCTGTGAAACTAAAACGCTCGGGGGGATGGTACCTTGCCGCGACTGCCATCAGCGAAACCAGCTTGATAGATTTCCCAGACCAGACATAAGTTCGTTTTGGCTAAAAGTCAATGTACTCACGGTTTGTTCATTCACAATTCTGACACCATCTCAACATGTTGTGATGTTGCATTGGGTGGATGAGTGGGGCGCGTGTGTTGTACCGTTCTGACAAGTTTACACAAGTAGAAAGTGAATTGAAGTCAACCATTTATTCTAACTCAAGCGTAGTAACTCTCCAGTACAATGTACTAACCAAACCCGGTTAGTTCCCTTAAATCACCAACCAGTTTCCACCAAACACATATTTGACGTTTGGAGATGTGATGTTTTGAATAATTATTCATTACTTTAAAAACTTTTTGAATGTTTGATTCAAAGTCCAGTTAGTATCTACCTTTGACTGATCACGTTTTTGTTATCATTAGCATGCTTTTCCCCCCTTTACTGTTGTAGATGTTTAACTCACTGTTGTAATTCATGTTATAATTCACTGTTGGTCAGTACAGTCCTTCGTAGCTCTTCGTTTTCCACTACTCACTACACACACAACTGCACATACGTGCTCCCACATGTCGAGATTAAAGATAACCAGATAGAAAAAAAAGTGATATCACATCTTAAACCAATCTACATTAAATGAAGTACTAAAACAGGATTATTAAAAAACCCCAGACCAAACCAAACCAAACAAACAACAAAAACCCAAAAACAAACAACCCCCCCAAAAAAACAACAACAACAACAACAAACAAACAAACAAACAAAAACAAAACAAAACAAAAAAACACACCAAAAAACAAAACAAGAAACAAAAAAAAAAAAAAACCAACAAAAAAACACAACAACAACAAAAAACACACACACACAAAAGAAAAACCATCAGCACAAAAATACTTGCCAACAGACTTTGGTTTAACCGCTCTGCCCAGAAGAGCAATGCTTACGGAAAACGTAAGTTTTGATGTCTGTCTCAAAGGATTTCAGAGGCACTTCTAAGAGACGAAGTTTGAGAATTCTTAACTTGGGGAACCTGAGCTCTTGAAGACCTATTTCCAGTGCATTTCAGATTAGTCATTAGGACTTTAAGCTACTTTTCAGAACTTGATCTTGATGTTCTGTTTGGTTCATAACTTTCCAGTACAGAGGAGAGATACAAGGGAAGATACTCATCATAATGTTTGCAGGCGAGTGTTGCTTACTTCAAGTGAATGCGGAACTCAGGTGAAAGCCAGTAGGTATATAACCGATTCAGAAGAGGTGTAACATGATCAGATTTCTTCTTGGCGAGAACCAGTCGTGCAGCATTGTTCTGAATTGTCTGTAATATGTTGATGGAGAAAGATGGTAAAATTACAGTAACACAGTCTGGACAGGACGAAAGGAAACCAATTGAGCCATGTTTTCTCTGAGGCTAGCCTACGAAGATGAAAGTGACATGAGCGACACAAGAATGAAATTTGTTAGTTCATAGTCAAGGTTTAATCATTATATACACCCAGGGATTTCGCTGAAGTTTGAAATGCTACTGAAGCAGGATCAAATGTAACTGGGTCCATTTTTCCCTGCATTAAGACCAATTCTGTCTCCAACAGCTAAGAGTTCGGTTTTGTCTTCATTCAGCTTTAGCTTCTTTGGCAGCTGTCTACATGTCGTTCAGTTTGTTACGCTCCTTGACATATGTCTGTCTGGAGACAACAGTCAGTCTGCTGGAGCGCCAGACGTGTTCGGCCTGTCGTTCCTGAAGCTTGGCGGCCCTCAATTAATCGATCATCCAGGGAGCAGAGGGTCGGTCAGCAACAAGGCGAGTGCAGGGTGGGGCATGTTTGTCATTTATCTGACGGAAGTCGGTGTCAATTATTATCAGGGGAAACGAAACGAAACGAAACGAATTTTTATTTCACAAGGGTAGTGGAGTAAGCATAGCTGCTTTTCTACATCCAGCCATCAAAGGCAAAGAAGAAAAGCGGGAAAAAAAGCGAAAAAAACAAAGGCAAAGCACACACACACACACACACACACACACACACACACACACCGCACACACACACACACACACACACACACACACACACACACACACACACACACGCACAGACACCCGCACACACACATTACATATGAAAATAAAAGACATACATGAAAGCATGTACACAACCTAATTAAGTGTGCGGACTGAGCTTGGGCAATGAGCTGGAATCAGTTCCATCCACGGAGGATTCGATGTCAGCTTGGAGTAGCTAAAGGTTAATACTCTGTGTTCCGCGATGTAACAAAGCATTTGGGGACCTTCAGACTCCTAAATGGGATGTCATAAACAATTGCCCTATGGTCAGCAAGTACCAAGTCCACAACCTTAATTGATCTGGGGGTGGAAATGTTCTCTGGAACCACAAGCCAGTCCAGTGTGTGGCCATGTTTGTGGGTTGATTCGCATATCAGTTGTTTTAACCATTGGTCATGGAGTTGACTATGCAGCTGTAATATATCTAACAACTGGTCTGCTCATAATGAAAGTTAAAATCGCCAGTTAAAACTAAGTCCCCTGCTTCTAGGGCGTGTTTATCCAGGAGATTAGAAAACTCAATAATAAATGTCTGGGTGTTACATTCATTGTGTTGACTTGGTGGGAGGCTATATATACATATGACATGGTGCACAGAAACATTGCACTCAAACTTTAACGCTCCACCTTCAAATGATGTATAATCGAGGGTTTTGAATGTACATTTCATAATGGTTTCAATGTCGACCTCCTTCCTAACTCGTCTGAGAATGATTCCAGTTTTGTACCCTTGCAGCGTAAGCTGTGCTCTTTACTGTTCCTCTCCCTGCTCATACAACCATATCTCAGTCAGTATGGCGATGTCAAAAGCATGGTCAACAATCACGTCGTGAATAGAAGCGGCCTTCTGTCTGCATACGTTCACAAACATCAGTTTAAGATACGGCAGGTGAGAAGATAAGTCAGTCAGTCAGTTCTAATGAATAATGTATGAATTAGATTTGAAAAGTTTACACTCACCTTATGAATGTTGTGTGGTCAGGGATTTGAAATGTTGGCACTTCCTTCAGCCACAGGTACCACTTTCCTTTTCTGTACTCTCCCCTCCCCCACCCCACCCCCTCACCCCGGACGAGATCGTGTGTTTTGTTTTCACGGGGGGAAGCTGTAGCCAACAAAAGATACCTGGACATCTGGAAATCTAAAGACAGTTTCACATATGAAAGAGAAGCTCTTGAAAATGTTATAGTTGTAATTTATTTGGCACACAACTCATTGATATGTTTGTGTTTTGTTAGTGCTGAATTTACATCTAGATACATTTATGCTTAGCTTGTGTGAATTTTCACACTCAGATATGTATGTTCTTTGCTAACATGAAATTTACATCTGGATATGTTTGTGCTTTGCTTGTGTGTTAATTTACACCTTTCATAAATTTCCTAATTGCTGGTGTATAATTCACACCTTTTGTAAATTTATTATCTGCTGGTGTGTAATTTACACCTTTTATAAATTTGTGTTTTGTTGATGTGTAGTTTACACCTTTTATAGATTTGTGATTTGCTGGTGTGTCTTTACACCTTTTATGAACTTGTATCACCTTTCATAAATTTGTGATTTGTTGATGTGTAGTTTACACCTTTTATAAATTTGTGATTTGCTGGTGTGTCTTTACACCTTTTATGAATTTGTGACACCTTTCATAAATTTGTGATTTGCTAGCGTACAATTTTCGAATTGACTCAGCAGATCTTCACTCTTCACTCCGCAATCATTTAGTCACATCGTCTTGTTTAGACCTTCAGGTGACTTGGGTGTGCACGCACAGTGCTTGAGAGAGAGAGAGAGAGAGAGAGAGAGAGAGAGAGAGAGCACAAACATTTATTTCACAGTGGCTGGGCAGGACATTTCCGACTAGCGAAGTGCTCCCCGGGAATCACCCCGACCGGCACAGCTCCAGCCCGTTATTTACCGTTACTTTAATCCGTGGTCTAAACTCAGAGGTTTTAATTTAAAAGGTTAGGACGCTAAGCTCTCTCTTGAAAGATACCAAGGACGGAGCGTCAGCAACTGATACTGGCAGGGAATTCCAGGATGGAATAGTTCTTGGGGGAAAATACTATGTATGTATTTGTTTCTGTGGCAGTTTGTCTGAACTCAAGGGAGTGGTTGCATCTTGTGCGGGTGGACTTTAATTCATTGAGCATAGCTGAGACGCTACTGGTGATGGGTGCTGTTGTAGATGTTGGTAACATAATTATGTCGCTGATCTTCTCTGAATGGCCTAAGGCTTGTAGGTGAGGTCCTTGGTGTGAGGATTACAATCTGTGCAGCAGTACTAGCTTGTAGGTGATGTCCTTGGTGTGAGGATTGCATTCTGTGCAGCAGTGCTAGCTTGTTGGTGAGGTCCTTGGTGTGAGGATTGCAATCTGTGCAGCAGTGCTAGCTTGTTGGTGAGGTCCTTGATGTGAGGATTGCAATCTGTGCAGCAGTACTCAAGGTCGGTGCGCACCGGGGTGGAGTAGGCGTTAGTTTTCAGTTCTCTGCTTGCAGTCCTAAGATTTCGTCAGAGGAATCCTAACATGATAAAATATTGTTGGCCTTCTTTGTGATTTTATCCATATGGGAATTACAGCTCAGTTCTTTGTTAAGGTCAACTCCAAGGTAGGAAGCTGATGATGTTCTAGCCAGTTTGTGCCCTTTTAGGTGGTTATCAAAGGTCACAGGCTTCCTAGATCGCGAGCAAGTTGATATGTTGCATTTTGCGGGTGGAGCTGCATGCCCCATGTTTCTTCCAATTTAGCGAGGTGGTCAGATCTTCCTGAAGTAGTTTGCAGTCATACAGTCATCTGCAAACAATCTGGTTCTTGACTTGAGCTGGTCTGGGAGGTCGTTGATAAATGAGAAAGAGGAGGGGGCCTAGAACAGCACCCTGCGGCACTCCGTTGATGACAGCAGCTAGGTCGGATTTTGTGCCATCACCGATGACTTGCTGGGTGCGGTTGGTGAGAAAGGGATTGATCCACTGGAAAGTCGATCCTCTGATTCCACAGTGATGACCTCACAGAAGAGCCGTTTGTGGGGAACATTGTCAAAGGCCTTACAGAAGACTACAATAAGCATGTCTATTTGGGTTCCTCTATCCAGGCTGGAGGCGATTTCGTGTGTCAAGGTGAGGAGCTGGGTCTCGCAGCTTCTTCTCGCCCCGAAGCCATGTTGGCAGTCCGTTAGGGTGTTGTGATGATCGAGGTGCCGCCAGATGATGCTGGTGACGATGTGCTCCTGGACCTTACAAATGCGACTGGTCACGGAAACTGGTCTGTAGTTTGCAGCACAGTTCTTGTCCGATTTCTTGAATAATGCTGAACAGTTTTTAGGTACACATACCTCAGTTAAAGTCTTGTCGAACATCAGCGTGAATGGTGGTGCCAGATCTTCTGTACAGCCTTTCAATACTCTTGCTGGTATTTCATCTGGCCCTGCTGCCTTGTGTAGATTGGTTCTTGAGAGGATTTTGAGTACTCCTTCCTCAGATATTGTGATGTCCTTCATGTCTGGGAAGAGTGTTCCCGACGGCATTGGAATATCACTCTGTTTTTCTTTTGTAAAAACGGACTGGTACTGAGCGTTCAAAATATCTGATTTATCTTTGGCTAAGGAGTGCAGTCTCCTATGTTTCAGGGCCGCAATGCCGGTATTGTCCCTCCTTAGAAATTTTATAAAGCTCCAGAAGCTTTTCTGATTCGTCTTCTTCCATGGGGTCAATCATGTTGTTGATGTATTTCCAGTAGTTTTCGCGTTCCTCTCTCTGACCCTCAGCTTTGGCCTTAGTGCAATCATTTCTTCTTGAATGTGTAGATCTTGGACTTTGCTCATTCCTGTAAAGTAGCTGGACATTTTTCCGGTTGTTCTGAATAAGATTTTTGATCGATGGCTGGAAGCTACTGTATTTGTAGAGCTTAGCTTATATACTCTGTGATCAGGCCATGGAGAAGTCTTAAATCTCATCCACAGGTGTTCAAATGACAACGTGGTGGCTGTCTCAAACTCAGTTTTTCTTTCATAGAGGGAAAGTTTGCCTTGATGTGGATGGGTACCCTCCTTAGACTTCTTTGATGGATGATAGGTTGGAGGGAGAATTCTATCAGGACTGCTTCATGATCTGATATCCCCGGTATAATTTTACTGGATTAACGGATGCTTTGTTGCTCAGTGGTATTTACTGTATAACTGGTGGTCCTTGTCGGCTCCATGTGATGGTCACCCATGATGGTCAGCAGCGCTGAGGATAGAGTTGGCTGGGTAGCCTGTTGTTTGATAGTGTCTATTGACCAGTCCACGTCAGGAAGAGTGACGTCACCTTCTATCTGAGGATAGAGTTGGCTGGGCAGCCTGTTGTTTTATAGTGTCTATTGACCAGTCCACGTCAGGAAGAGTGACGTCACCTTCTATCTGAGGATAGAGTTGGCTGGGTAGCCTGTTGTTTGATAGTGTCTGTTGACCAGTTCACGTCAGGAAGAGTGACGTCACCTTCTATCTGAGGATAGAGTTGGCTGGGCAGCCTGTTGTTTGATAGTGTCTGTTGACCAGTCCACGTCAGGGAGAGTGAAGTCACCTCCTATCCAGATATGTGAGTCTGTGGAATCTTTTGCATGGACTCGTATACCTCTCTAAGACAGACCGAGCGTTGGAAGGCTTGTGAAAGGTAGAGTGAGCAGGTGCATAAGCTCTTAGCACCTTTTATTTATTTTTAAAAAAAATTCACCTATAAGGATCCATTAGTTAATTCTGCATAGGTGAGTTCTTGAGGTTGGCATCTCTCATGTTTTGAGGATACGAGAAAAAAAACTCCTCCATGGTTGCTTGACTCTCTTTCTTTCCTGTACGCTGTGTACTCTGGAGGGAAGATTTCACTGGAGTGAATGCTGCTGTCAAGCCAGGATTCTGAGCCTCAAACTACGTCAGACATAGTGGCGTCGTTGATGCTTTCCAGTTCCGGCTTCTTTCTCCGGACAGAATGACAGTTGAGAACGAGGATTCTCATTGGCAGGTCTTTCGTCATAACATGACTATGGCCCTGCTGTGTAAATCGGGGGCCAGAGTTGTTAACCTGGTTTGTATCTCCAGACCGGATGGAGGGACGTAGCTTTAGGGCTTCAGAAGCTAAGGTCAGAACGGACAGCATCAGTGGCTGGGGAAGTGAGTACCTCGTACGAATTTGAGGAGTCCATGATGGTGGTGTTGAATATGGATGTTGAAAAATCTGGGATACCACACTGGACGCATTCCCAGAACACATTACGTCAGGCACTGCAGACAGTCAGGCATAGCCAGGCATGCTGATGGTACCATACATCGCAAGAGTGGCAGCAAACAATTGGAGCATGACGATCCCATTTTACTGCCTTGGAGCAAATATTACAAGGGTACTTAGGTGGTCTGCGGCCAGGATTGCTATGTACGTCACCAGCATAGAACAGGAGGAGGAAGAACCGTGTCGTACTTGGACATGGTAATTTCAGGGAGTGGGGTGGTTCAAGTAACTCCTTGGTGAAGCGGCAGAACAACAAAGCACTGCCGCAACCAATGTCGTTTTCAGTGCTATACATACATCATACATACATACATATATATATATATACACACACACACACACACACATATATATATATATATATATATATATATATATGTGTGTGTGTGTGTGTGTGTGTGTGTTAGAACTGCACATTAATGTCTCTGTATGCTTGTGGTTTGCATGGGAAACGAATAATCCGGACCAGAAAAGGTCTGTGGGAATACACTGAATGAACAATGGAATTCATTAGACAGGAGAAAATGAAGCTTGTTTCTGATTAAACCAAAGCGTTTGACTAATACGACGTAGTGTTTCGCATTTTTAATGTTCAATGGAAAACGTGAATAGAAAAAAGAAAATAAATCTATGAAGAGTGACCATGTTAAGTAAACAAATAAAGTCTTTTTCACTCATTATTAAAGAAGGCACGTCTCCAGGATTTTCCAGCTTCACGATACGTCACACAAGGGGAGCATTTGTTTTCTGTATCACCTAGAAAGCGTGTATTATTTCAAACATACTATGTATATAAACACATGCACATGCAGTGATTCTTTCTATTTTTGATTTTAAGATATTTTACTTGCAATATATGTTGAACAATGCATGCAGTGGGGTCTTCGTCATTATGTAATGTCTGTTCTAAAAATAATTTCAAATGTTGTGTAATCTTTTTTTGTGTTACTGCACTTGGACTAATTTCTATCGAGATAATAAAGTTTTTCTTATCTGATCTGATTTGAATTTGGCAATGCGGTGGTACACCTGTTTGTGTTGAGTGCACAGACATGATGGCCTAGTTTCCACAGCAGTGGACTGAGCAGCAGTATTCAGGGATCCCCTTCATCAAACACAGATGACATAGCATGGACCCCTTCCAGAAAACACCTGACAGTGTGTCCAAGCACATGCCCCACTACGGTATTCCATTTTCCAACGCCATGTTGGGACTCCCACAGAAGTATCATGCACAATGATAAACAGCGATACGATTAAGCCATACCTGTGAAATTTTGCCCTTACTGTTTCAGTTTCAGTTTCAGTAGCTCAAGGAGGCGTCACTGCGTTCGGACAAATCCATATACGCTACACCACATCTGCCAAGCAGATGCCTGACCAGCAACGTAACCCAACGCGCTTAGTCAGGTTCACCACCACTACACCACCATCACAAAAAAGGCGATTTTCCCCACACTGTGACCTTAGTCTTCAACCCGAGATATGCTTCACCACCACCATCACTTCCACTACCACCACCACCGTACATACACTCAAAGACCAGTGATCAGCAGGAGAAGTAGTGACTGCTCGACCCTCGTCTGTCATTATGGAATGCTCATTACAACGAAGACGCTCAGTGACCTTTTCTCATGTGATGTGGATGGTGAAACCTTTTCAACTCTACCATCACCACCACTACTACCACCACCACCACCACTTACACCACCATCTCCCAAATGATAAGATAAAATGTTATCAGCTGGTTCATGTTGGTCTTATTTTCTGCATTTGCGCTAACTGTGCATGTGTTCAGAATATCAATTTACATTTTGTTTGTTTGATCTTAAGTCTCTTGAAATTGCATTTGCACCCCCCTGTCACAAGGACTGCACAGTCAATGACAGTAAAACATCAATGCGTCAAAGCCTCTCTCTCCCCCCCCCTTTTCTCTCTCATTTGTACAGTACGTGAGAAATCTGTATTACATAATATTTCTTGCATGTACAACAGCACAATCTAATATAGCACAAAACATCACAGCACAACGCAATCAAATATAGCACAGCACAGCACAGCGCAATCTGATGTAGCACAGCACAGCACAGCACAGCACAGCACAATCTAATATATCACAGCACAGTACAGTGCAGTCTAATATAGCACAGCACAGCACGGCGCAATCTAAAAGAGCACAGCACAGCACAACACAATCTAATATAGCACACCACAGAAAAGCACAGCACAGCACAGCGCAGTCTAATATAGCACAGCACAGCGCAGCGCAGTTTAATATAGCACAGCACGGCGCAATCTAATATAGCAAAGCACAGCACAGCTCAGCGCACCACAGCACGGCACAGCTTAGTACAGTGCAATCTGATATAGCACTGCACACCAAAATCTAATATAGCACAGCACAGCACAGCGCAGCGCAATCTAATATAGCATAGCACAGCACAGCACAGCGCAATCTAATATAGCATAGCACAGCACAGCGCAGCGCAATCTAATATAGCATAGCACAGCACAGCACAGCGCAATCTAATATAACACAGCACAGCACAGCGTAATCTGATGTAGCACAGCACAGCACAGCGCAATCTAATATAGCACAGCACAGCACAGCACAGCGCAGTCTAATGTAGCATAGCACAGCACAGCACAGCGCAATCTAATATAGCACAGCACAGCGCAATCGAATTTAGCACAGCACAGCACAGCACAGGACTGCACAACGCGCACACACACACACAATCATTCACACACACTCACATACACGCAAACGTTCATACACACTCCCACACACATTCCCGCATTCCCACGTATCCCCCCTCCCCCCACACCCCACCCACACACACTCATTCACATACACTCACATACACGCAAACATTGATACACACTCCCACACACATGCCCACATTCACACGTACTCACATACACGCAAACATGTATGCACACTCGCATATACACTCACACACACACACACACACACACACACACACACACACACACACACACACACACACACACACACACACAAACCCAGAATCCGCAATAAGAACGTGTTGTGCTCTCTCTCTCTCTCTCTCTCTCTCTCTCAACAGAGCCCTGTATCATACCCAAAA
>NC_134899.1:2724637-2727137 GCF_041734735.1 Babylonia areolata
TACCTATCTACATACCAAATGCATACATACATACACACATACATAATAATGGAAGACAAGCTTGTGGGAAATTTGTCAGTAACTGCTGCCAAAAACGCCATAGCATATAGGAGTGATTCAATCGCTTGTTCAATATTTATCTATTATTTTTGACTCATTTGTCTAAACAAAGTGAGTCTATGTTTCTCTCTCTCTCTCTCTCTCTCTGTGTGTGTGTGTGTGTGTGTGTGTGTGTGTCCGTGGTAAACTTTAACATTGCCATTTTCTCTGGAAATACTTCGTCCGACAATGCTTACTTTGGCTTAAAAATCGTAGTAAAAAAACCCTTCACAGTCCTACCAATATGAGTTTGTAAGTCTCCTGAATTAAGCCGTGTGTCCTGTGTCATTAACGGTTTATTTCGTTGATGCAGTTTCCGGGATTCCGAAAACACCATGCAGTTGCTTAGTGAGGAGGAAGGAATTTGTGTAATGTCCCGTCACACATATCGGTGATTGAAGACATTTTGTTTAAGAGTATACTTTTGAGTATTATCGTTTAGAAGGGGTGTGTGTGTGTGTGTGTGTGTGAATGAATGGAGAGTTGGGGGAAACCGGGCATATAAGGGAGGGAGAGATACTTAGTGAGTGACGGCGTGACCTCCATTTTCTTGTTAGCAACTAAATGGAAAGAAATACAAATTCTGGACAGAACACATACAGTGACACAGACTACATCATCGAGGTGTTTACTGCATATGAATCTTTTAAAGTGGATACTCAGTTAACTAGAATGAACATAAAAGAGAAATTGAATCAACCGTGTTGTACATTCCCGGCGGGTGTAACTAAACTTGTACATCTATCTAGGTCCAGAGAAAAACGGCTGTATGCTGCTGTGTGATTGCGGCGACAGCCACGTCTCCTTTACCACGGTCTTTAAAGAATTCTTAATTACCTTTAAAGAATTTTTTAATGCCCGAGATACACCAAAATGCTATGATTTAAGCAGCGTTATCACTTGGAATATCGCAATCGATTTATCGCCCTTAAAAAAGCATGCTTAGTGTAAACTTTTAACGTAATGGATCCGCAATAGTGCAGTGAGTGAGACAATATCTTCCCACCCGAACATGCCGGGTTCGAATCTGCGCTCAGGCCTTTAAAAAAAAGAGATCTTTTTAAACCCGAAGCTCTATAATAACAAATACAGAACACATTCTAACGATTAATTTTTCTATTTCCCCCTTAAAAATAAAAGAAAAAGAAGTGTATCACAAGTAGTTTTGAAGGCCTTGCCTCTCCCTCGTTATTATTTTGTTTCACTTTTGTGCGTGGTTTCATGTAACACTGCATGTGTATCTTATAAACCTTGTTAAGGTTTAATTCACATCAATTGACATTAAAATTGATTCTGATTCCGATTCTGAATCTGCTTCTACCTACCTACATGCATACACACATACAGATACCCGTGACAGCACCGCAGCGCGCGGTCTTCAACTCGACCCAGTGACACAGAACAAGGTCCTGTGTACAACATTGCCATTTCACACAGAACGAAACAGACAGCTGTCTTTTCAGCTGCCGTGCTGGGGGTGATTGGGTATGCATACCTCTTTTAGCGGAATGTGTGTGTGCATTGTAGTAGTACTTTCCATTCACGTCTTCTCACTGTGTGCTATATAAAACGCGTGCGTGTGTATTGTGTGTGTGTGTGTGTGTGTGTGTGTGTGTGTGTAGGAGAGGGGATGTGTGTGTGCGTGTGTGCGTTCGTGCGTGCATGCGTGCGTGCGTGTGTGTGTGTGTGTGTGTGTGCGTGTGTGTGTTTGTGCGTGCATGCGTGCGCGCATGTGTGTGTGTTTGTGTGTGTCTGTGTGCGTGCGCGCGCGCGCGTGTATATGTGTGTGTGTGTGTGTGTGTGTGTGTACGCATGGGTTTGTATGTGTGTATTTTTTGTATTAGATTTTAAATACTGCTAAATAGCTTGGTTTTAATCGTGCATACATATCTATGTTTCGTGTTCGTGTTCGTGTGTGCGTGCGTCACACACACACACACACACACACACACACACACACACACACACACACACACACAGTCACGTCTGTGGAGAGAATGGGATAGAAAGAGAATGAAAAAATAATTGTCCTCCTTTTTCTAATCTCAAGATTTCGCCCATAGGGCTTCGTCAGGAGATATAAACCAAAAAAGTACAAACACACCTACTTCAAATCGATAACAGGTGTTGGCAACTCGACGATATAACTTCTTTTCTTTTTTCTTTTTTTAACGTGGCACAATTATCCAGATAACAATTGGCCTGTTTCACTACATTGAACCGATCGCATTTGATTTTTTTTGTATGATTGGGGCTGGGGGTGGTCTACATGTGTGTGTGTGTGTGTGTGTGTGTGTGTGTGTGTGTGTGTGTGTGTGTGTGTGTGTGTGTGTGTGTATTGTGCTCTCTCTGTCTGTCTGTCTGTCTCTCTCTCTCTACACACACACACAGAGAAAAATTG
>NC_134899.1:2734637-2749637 GCF_041734735.1 Babylonia areolata
AAATACACAATTGCATTTGTTTCACATACACACACACACACACACACACACACATACACATGAACACAAATGCTCGAACACAAATACACCATGCCCATTCCAACCACATGCACATATTCCCTCATATATTACAAAATCCTTGCCATCACAACCATATACAAAACATTTCAAATGTGTGTGTGTGTGTGTGTGTGTGTGTGTGTGTGTGTGTGTGTGTGTGCGCGCGCGCGTGCACGTAAATACTGCACATGCGGAGGAAGACAAATAGCCAGATGATCAGCTTGTCTGTATTGATCCCAGAGTGATTGTGATCGAGAGGGGCTTGGATGCTGGCTTCTCTCTCTCTCTCTCTCTCTCTCCCCCCCCCTCTCTCTCTTCTATGGGAGCGGACAAGCATTGTGTTTTCATGGGAGCAAGCTGACGATTCTATTGTGGTGTATATTGCATTTTGATCCAGGTCATAGGGAGAGGTTCGAATAAACAGATGGATGGATGGGTGGATTGACGGGTGGATGATGGGTGGATTGATGGGTGGATGATGTGTGGATGGGTGGATGGTGGGCGGATGATGGGTGGATTGATGGGTGGATGGTGGGCGGATGATGGGTGGATGATGGATGATGAGTGGATGGATGGGTGGATGGGTGGATGAGTGGATGGATGGGTGGATGGGTGGATGATGAGTGGATGGATGGGTGGATGATGGGTGGATGGGTGGATGATGGGTGGATGGGTGGATGATGGATGGTGGGTGGATGATGGGTGGATGGGTGGATGATGGGTGATGGGTGGATGATGGGTGGATGGGTGGATGATGGATGATCGGTGGATGATGGATGATGGGTGGATGATGGATGATGGGTGGATGATGGGTGATGGTGGATGTGGTGGATGATGGATGATGGTGGATGATGGATGATGGGTGGATGATGGATATGGGATGATGGGTGGATGATGGATGATGGGTGGATGATGGATGATGGGTGGATGATGGATGATGGGGGATGATGGATGATGGATGATGGGTGGATGATGGATGATGGGTGGATGATGGTGATGGGTGGATGATGGATGATGGTGGATGAGGGGTGGATGATGGATGATGGGTGGATGATGGATGGATGATGGTGGATGATGGTGATGGTGGATGATGGATGATGGTGGATGATGGATGATGGATGATGGGTGGATGATGGATGGATGGATGGATGATGGATGATGGGTGGATGATGGATGATGTGGATGATGGATGATGGATGATGGTGATGATGGATGGATGATGGATGATGGGTGATGATGGGTGGATGATGGATGGATGGGTGGATGATAGGTGGATGATGGATGATGGGTGGATGATGGATGATGGGTGGATGATGGGTGGATGATGGATGATGGGTGGATGATGGGTGGATGATGGATGATGGGTGGATAATGGGTGGATGATGGATGATGGGTGGATGATGGATGATGGGTGGATGATGGATGATGGGTGGATGATGGATGATGGGTGGATGATGGGTGGATGATGGATGATGGATGATGGGTGGATGATGGATGATGTGTGGATGATGGATGATGGGTGGATGATGGGTGGATGCTGGGTGGATTGTGGGTGGATGATGGATGATGGGTGGATGATGGATGATGGGTGGATGATGGATGATGGGTGGATGATGGGTGGATGATGGATGATGGGTGGATGATGGATGATGGGTGGATGATGGGTGGATGATGGATGATGGGTGGATGATGGATGATGGGTGGATGATGGATGATGGGTGGATGATGGGTGGATGATGGATGATGGGTGGATGATGGATGATGGGTGGATGATGGATGGATGATGGGTGGATGATGGGTGGATGATGGATGATGGGTGGATGATGGATGACGGATGATCGGTGGATGATGGATGGATGATGGATGATGGGTGGATGATGGGTGGATGATGGATGATGGATGATGGGTGGATGATGGATGATGGGTGGATGATGGATGATGGATGATGGATGATGGATGATGGGTGGATGATGGGTGGATGATGGATGGATGATGGATGATGGATGGATGATGGATGATGGATGATGGGTGGATGATGGATGATGGGTGGATGATGGATGGTGGGTGGATGATGGATGATGGATGGATGATGGGTGGATGATGGATGATGGATGGATGATGGATGATGGGTGGATGATGGGTGGATGATGGGTGGATGATGGGTGATGGGTGGATGATGGATGATGGGTGGATGATGGATGGATGATGGGTGGATGATGGATGATGGGTGGATGATGGATGATGGGTGGATGATGGATGGATGATGGGTGGATGATGGATGATGGGTGGATGATGGATGATGGGTGGATGATGGATGGATGATGGGTGGATGATGGATGGATGATGGGTGGATGATGGATGATGGGTGGATGATGGATGATGGGTGGATGATGGATGATGGGTGGATGATGGATGATGGGTGGATGATGGGTGGATGATGGATGATGGGTGGATGATGGATGATGGATGGATGGTGGGTGGATGATGGATGATGGGTGCATGATGGATGATGGGTGGATGATGGATGATGGGTGGATGATGGATGATGGGTGGATGATGGATGATGGGTGGATGATGGATGATGGGTGGATGATGGATGATGGGTGGATGATGGATGATGGGTGGATGATGGATGATGGGTGGATGATGGGTGGATGATGGATGATGGGTGGATGATGGATGATGGATGGATGGTGGGTGGATGATGGATGATGGGTGCATGATGGATGATGGGTGGATGATGGATGATGGGTGGATGATGGATGATGGGTGGATGATGGATGATGGGTGGATGATGGATGATGGGTGGATGATGGATGATGGGTGGATGATGGATGATGGATGGATGATGGGTGGATGATGGATGATGGGTGGATGATGGATGGTGGGTGGATGATGGATGATGGGTGCATGATGGATGATGGGTGGATGATGGGTGGATGATGGATGATGGGTGGATGATGGATGATGGGTGGATGGGTGGAGAGAGACAAAGGGAAGGACAGAAGGGTGGAGAGAGGAGGGGTAGTTTGGAAAGAGAGACAGGGTGTGTGTGTGTGTGTGTGTGTGTGTGTGTGTGAGAGAGAGAGAGAGAGAGAGAGGGGAGAGAGAGAGAGAGAGAGAGAGAGAGAGAGAGAGAGAGAGAGAGAGAATGATAACTCCTACGCACATCGAAACATCATTGCTTCTCTCTTTAACTATGGGGAGGGGTGGAGTGGGCGCTCACTCAGTCTGGTTTAGTAGGTGGTGTGCTATCAGAACAGGCACTACTGAACACCACCGGAGTAACTCATCAACAGTGCAGGGTCTCCTCTGGTGAGTGTCTTCCTGCCGACCTGGCATCGATAGTTCCCTGTGGAGTGCCGACACTGGGACTGCGACAGAGGAACCTGTGCGTGGCTGTGTAGGGAGTGTCGGATTGAACAGCGTGGGAGTGATGCCGCTGAAACGGTGCAGATGATGGGGCAGCACACACACACACACACACACACACACACACACACACACAGAAAGCTGCAGCCAAACAACAATAGAAACAACCTTTAAAACGGAGGACTTGCAGATCCCTGAGTCAGTAGGGGCGTAAACCTTATGTACTCATTGATAAGATAAGATAAGATAAGATAAGATAAGAAAAGATAAGATAAGATAAGATAAGATAAGATAAGATAAGATAAGATAAGATAAGATAAGATAAGATAAGAATAACTTTATTATCTCCAACTGGAGAAATTTGGTCAGGTGCATTATCACAACATAGACAAGTAAACAACATGGGGACCATAACTGTAAAAGTCAACAACAGCTTTTACGAATATTACGAAGATACAAATGTAAAAAATATCACATACACCGTTTCATACATACATCCACACACTGCAAGTAATAACTAATATTCTTAATGTAAAAACAGAAAGAATTAAGAAACATTATTTGAATATAATTATAAACATAGCCTACTATACTGCACATTGATTATAATAGACAGATAAGATAAGAATAAAGATAAATTGCGGAAAACCGCAACCAGATAATCAGCACACACCTGCACCCACCCACCCCCCACCCACCCCACACACGCGGATTACTTCATTTCATTGATAGATATGACTGTATACTTGTTGATTTATCGATGTATATATTTTGCAGGTTCGTAGACCTTTCCGATGGCAGACAACTCTGCCGAGTTCCAGGATCCAGGGGATGCAACTCCAAGCATTTTTGAACAGGTATTGCACAACTGGACAAGGTAGCGTCACGTGTGTGTGTGTGTGTGTGTGTGTGTGTGTGTGTGTGTGTGTGTGTGTGTGTGTGTGTGTGTGTGTGTGTGTGTGTGTGTGTGTGTGTTGTTGTTGTTGATGATGTTGCTGTTGTTGTTGATGTTGTTGTTGTTGATGATGTCGATGTTGTTGTTGTTGTTGATGTTGTTGTTGTTGATGATGATGTTGTTGTTGTTGTTGATGATGTTGTTGTTGATGTTGTTGTTGATGATGTTGTTGTCGATGTTGTTGATGATGTTGTTGTTGATGTTGTTGATGTTGTTGTTGTTGATGTTATTGTTGCTGACGATGTTGTTGTTGATGATGTTGTTGTTGTTGATGTTGTTGTTGTTGTTGTTGATGATGTTGTTGTGTTGATGTTGTTGCTGATGTTGTTGATGATGTTGTTGTTGTTGATGTTGTTGATGATGTTGTTGTTGTTGATGTTATTGTTGCTGACGATGTTGTTGTTGATGATGTTGTTGTGTTGATGTTGTTGTTGATGTTGTTGATGATGTTGTTGTTGTTGATGTTGTTGTTGACGATGTTGTTGTTGTTGTCGATGTTGTTTTTGATGTTGTTGATGATGATGTTGTTGTTGTTGTTGTTGACGATGTTGTTGTCGATGTTGTTGTTGATGTTGATGTTGTTGATGATGTTGTTGATGTTGTTGTTGATGATGTTGTTGTTGTTGTTGTTGACGATGCTGTTGTTGTTGTTGTTGATGTTGTTGTCGATGTTGTTGATGATGTTGTTGTTGATGATGTTGTTGATGATGTTGTTGTTGTTGTTGTTGATGATGTTGTTGTTGACGATGTTGTTGTTGATGTTGTTGACGATGTTGTTGTTGATGTTGTCGATGTTGTTGTTGTTGTTGTTGATGTTGTTGACGATGTTGTTGTTGATGTTGTCGATGTTGTTGTTGTTCTTGTTGATGTTGTTGTTGATGATGTTGTTGTTGATATTGACAATGTTGTTGTTTGTCTCCCTTCTTTGACACCTTGTTCCTTGCCCTCATCTTCCTCCTTTAGTTTTTCCTTTTCTGGTCTTTCTTACTTTCCTTTTTTCCCTTTAATTTATTTGTTTAGCTCCTCTTTTCTTTCCTCTGTTTCTTCCTTTCTTCTCTTTCTGTCTTCCTCCAGTTCCCTCTTATACCGAATGATTTTTGATAGAACTGAAAACTGAAACTAACTGTGAAGGGTCATCAGAACGCCGCACATTATCAGCATGATCAAGAGAAAGTTGAGTTTCTTGTGGAACCTATAGCATTCCACGGCCATCGATGCAGTAATGCCATGACCACTGTATGTAGGTCTGGACATGGGAAGTCCGGGCCCACTTATTCTGTTCCGCCGTTTAAACTTTCCCAGTTACACCTGAAGGGACTGAGTAAAATAGGAGGAAAGTGCCTTTCCAGGGGACATAACACAATGCCGAAACGAATGAACCGTCCCCATTGTCGTACAAAACCATGAGGCCTTTAAACATTTAACTGTTCATCAAGATACTTATTTCTCTCACAGGACACATTTCGAATCATGCACAAAACTATTTCACAAATAAAAGAAACCCCGTTTGATGTGAACGAATAAGAGACAGGCAGGCAGACAGACAAAGAAAGATATACATCTCTCCTTCTTTCTCTCTCATTCTTTTTCTCTTACTCACGCACGCACACACACACACACACACACACACACACACACACACACAGGCCCCTTACTGCCAATCACCTTGCACGTGTGATGAACAGAACGCAGTCACCTTGGGAGCCAGCAATAAAACGAGCTGAAAACGTCCAGGAAATGAGCGAAACGCACAATCAGTCCAAACTTTATTTGTTCGCCAAAAGCACCCAGTCAAGTGCAGTTACCCCCCCCCCCCTGCCCCCCACCCCACACACACCCCTCTCCCTCCCAGCCCGTCATCGACAGAAGGAGAGGTTTGGGCCCCGTCTTCTTACGTGGAACCGTACATGTAGTGGATATGATAAATTCAGTGCCCTGAAAGCCGTCACAGGTTATGAGACCTTCCAACCTTATAGAGATGACAGAAGTGTGGTTTGAACAATACATAGGCATGACAATATATCATTTATACCGTCTGGTTTATATATATATATATATATATATCTGGTTGTGTGTGTGTGTGTGTGTGTGTGTGTGTGTGTGTGTGTGTGTGTTTGTAGTGTTTTAACAAAAAAGGTCATTTTGAACTGGAACACACACACACACACACACACACACACACACACACACACACACACACACTCACACACACACACAGAGCACCCCCTGGCACCCCCACTCCCATCAGCTGCAGGATATTGGGCTCTCAACGTGCCCTGGGTGTGAGCGGGAAGGCCTACGGTCCAGTTTCCAGGGCGGGGGGAACAGAGACTGATGTCAAAGCACTGTGAACCAACCACCCCCATCACTGCCATTGCTCTGCATGCTGTGTGGCTGGGTGGGGGTGGGGTGGAAGGAAGATGGGAGGGGTGGGGGTGTTTGGGAGGGTGTGTGTGGAGTGCGGGTTGTTGTTGTTGTTGTGTGTGTGTCTATACGCGTGCACGTGTGCATGTGTGGATGAGTGTATGTGTACGCACACTCTTGAGATTTCGCCCAAGCGCCCACATTGCTACACAAAGAAAAGAAAAATACAATCACTGCACGTCTTGTTTCGTTATGATTTTTGTTTGTTCTATTGTGTCCAACCCGTTCCTTTTCCTTTGGTATTCATTTCCGTCAGGAGTGGCGACAGCAGTGGAGGAGGGGGGGGGGGGGGGGGGGCGGCGGGGGTTAGGGATGGGGGGGGATGTGTGAAAGGGGGGGTGGTGGCAACGTACAAGCAAAAGCCATTATCACTTCCTTCATTCTCTTCCAGCTGACGGAAACTGCCCCCCTCCCTGCCCAGCCGCACCCCCTCACCTCCCCCCGGCCACCCCCCACCCCCACAGCACCCCACCCAACAGGAGTGACAGCCACCCCGCCGACAGAGGCATCAGCAGAGTGTCCCCACTCCCAGCCCTCACTCCCCTCGCCGCACTGGCCTGACGACGACGAATCCTCCCATCCCTGGAACCACGCGGAGCACCGCCTCTTTCTGACAGAGGCGGACAGGGAGAGTCCTCTCGTCACTGGATCCCGTGACTGTGGGACGACTGCCAGGGTGGAGAGTGGGTCAGCCCCCGACACCTTGAAGAGGACCTCGTGTGTCGAGCTTCCCTCAGCAGCAGTGTCGGAGTTTGTCAACACCAGGAGTGAAGGGGAGCACAAAGTCAACGCCAACGACGACGACGAAGAGAGAAACCCCGAACGTATCACTGAAGGTGAAGCGAAACCCCAAGCAGGGAGAACGCCTTGGGACCAGAACAAGGAATCAGAATCTTCAGAAAGCACGGGTGGGAAGGAGCACAGTTCAGGCCACCAGTTCACCGAACAGCAAACCAATGCAGAGGTGACGTGCAGCAGTCCCATCGTGTCTGGAAGCACAGCCACTGACAGTCAAGAAGAGGGTGTGACCCAACACAAGCAGAGCCCCGCCTTGCATAACCAGGGCAACACCGCCAGTGAGGCAGACCCAGTCCACACGTGGGACCCAACAGCAGCCCAAGATGTTGCTGCCCATGACTTTCCCGAACACGAGGGGTCAATCCAGTTTAACCTGACCGTTTTCCTGCAGCACGAGAGTCTTCTTCCGCAGCACCAGCTTGACACGAAGGAGCCCAGAGCTGACGAGGATTCACGAGGGACTCTGAGAGAAAAGGCAGCAGCAAAGCTACCTCACACACCCTGGAACCCGAGCTCCCGGATGGACCCCCAGCATCACCAACACGGTGTTACAGAGCGGGGTCACAGGTCCGAACGACAAACACCACACACAAACATTCCTCCAACCCAACACAACGAAAAGTCAACCAATAACGAAAGCGACAGCAGACAGGAAACACACGGTCACGGAAAAACCGACACAGGAGAAAGAACACAACCCGCACCACAAAACACTCGTGTAGACATTTCCCAGTCCCAATCCCAAGCCTCCAAATCTTCAACGAACTCAACGCACATCGAAGGAGGAGGACAAGAAAAAGCAGGAGGAGGGGGAGGAGAAGGAGAAGCAGGAGGAGGGGGAGGAGAAGGAGAAGCAGGAGGAGGAGGAGAGCCCAGCATATATGCCCAAGGCGTCAGGCACGGCGCGCTGACTCCTGTCCCGGAGATGGACCCGGACAGAGGTGGCCCGGACATGGGACAGCAAAGTGGACAGGGGTCATCTGCCCGGGACACGGACACGGACAGAGACAGAGACACAGACAGGAACGAGGACAGAAGCAGAGACGGAGACAGAGACAGAGATAGAGACAGAGACAGAGATAGAGACAGAGACAGGGACACCAACACGGACTCGGACGTAGACAGGGACAGGGACAGGGAGTGGGGCAGTCCCACCAGACCCCGGCCCCCCAGGGAGCCCTTCCACAAACCTGCCCCACACAGGATGGCTGAGCTGGACCGGCACGTGCTGGCCGTGAGTTGTTGTGTGTGTGGGAAGACACGTGATGGGTTGGGTTGGGTTTGGATGGGTCGTTGGGATGTGTTCGGTTGTGTTGTTGTGTTTTTGGGTTGTGTTGGGTTGTGTTGTGTTGTTGTATTGTTGGGACGTGTTGGGTTGTGTTGTTGTATTGTTGGGATGTGTTGGGTTGTGTTGTTGGGATGTGTTGGGTTGTGTTGTTGAGATGTGTTGGGTTGTGTTCTTGGGATGTGTTGGGTTGTGTTGTTGAGATGTGTTGGGTTGTGTTGTTGTATTGTTGGGATGTGTTGGGTTGTGTTGTTGTGTTGTTGGGATGTGTTGGGTTGTGTTGTTGTGTTGCTGGGTTGTGTTGTTGTGTTGTTGGGATATGTTGGATTGTGTTGTTGGGATGTGTTGGGATGTGTTGGTTTGTGTTGTTGTGTATTGGGTTGTGTTGTTGGGATGTGTTGAGATGTGTTGTTGTGTTGTTGGGATGTGTTGGGTTGTGTTGTTGTGTTGTTGGGATTTGTTGGGTTGTGTTGTGTTGTGTTGTTGTGTTGGGTTGGGTTGGGTTGTGTTGTGTTGTTGGGATATGTTGGATTGTGTTGTTGTGTTGTGTTGTTGTGTTGAGTTGTGTTGTGTTGTGTTGTGTTGTTGGGATATGTTGGATTGTGTTGTGTTGTGTTATTGTGTTGTGTTGTGTTGTTGGGATATGCTGGATTGTGTTGGGTTGTGTTGTTGTGTTGTTGTATTGTGTTGTGTTGTTGGGATATGTTGGATTGTGTTGTGTTGTGTTGTTGTGTTGTTGGGGATGTGTTGGGTTGTGTTGTTGTGTTGTTGTGTTGTGTTGTGTTGTGTTGTTGGGATAGATTGTGTTGGGTTGGGTTGTTGTGTTGTTGGGGATGTGTTGGGCTGTGTTGTTGTGTTGTGTTGTGTTGTTGGGATATGTTGGATTGTGTTGGGTTGTGTTGTTGTGTTGTGTTGTGTTGTTGAGATATGTTGGATTGTGTTGGGTTGTGTTGTTGGGATGTGTTGGGATGTGTTGGCTTGTGTTGTTGTGTTGTTGGGTTGTGTTGTTGGGTTGTGTTGTTGGGATGTGTTGGGATGTGTTGTTGTGTTGTTTGGATGTGTTGTGTTGTGTTGTTGGGGTGTGTTGGGTTGTGCTGTTGTGTTGTTGGGTTGTCTTGTGTTGTTGTTGCATTGTTGTGTAAGGTTATTGGGTTGTGCTGTTGCATTGTTATGTTGTTGGGTTGCTGGGTTGTGTTGTGTTGTGTTGTGTTATTGTGTTGTGTTGTGTTGGTTTGAGTTGCGTTGTTTGGTTGTGTTGAGTTGTGTTGTTGTGTTGATTTGTTGGGTTGTGTAGAGTTGAGTTGTGTTGTTGGGTTGGGATGTGTTGAGTTGTGTTGTTGGGTTGCGTTGAGTTGTGTTGTTGGGTTGTTGTTTTGTTGTGTTGTGTTGTGTTGTTGTGTTGTGTTGTTGTGTTGTGTTGTGTTGTTGTGTTGTTGGGTTTGTGTTGTGTTTTTGTTTTGTTGTGTTGTGTTTTTGTTTTGTTGTGTTGTGTTGTTGTGTTGTTATGTTGTTGGGTTGTTGTGTTGTTGGGTTGGGTTGTCTTATTGTGTTGTTGTGTTGTGTTGTATTGAGTTGTGTCTTCTTCTTCTTGTGATGATGATGATGATAACGCTGATGATAATGATGATTATTGGTTGTGTTGGGTTGTGTTGTTGGGTTGTTGTGTTGTTGGGTTGTTGTGTTATTGGGTTGTGTTGTTGTGTTGCTGGGTGTGATGTTGTGTTGTGTTGTGTTGTTATGTTGCTGTGCTGTGTTGTTGGGTTCGGTTGTGTTGTGTTGTTGTGTTGTCTTGGGTTGTGTTCTTGTATTGTGTTGTTGGGTAGTGTTGTGTTGTGTTGTTGTGTTGGGTTGTTGTGTTGTTGGGTAGTGTTGGGTTGTGTTGTTTTGTGTTGTGTTGTTGTGTTGTTGGGTAGTGTTGTGTTGTGTTGTTGGGTTGGTTTGGGTTGAGTTGTGTCTTCATCTTCTTATTATGATGATCATGATGATGATGATGATGATGATTATCATCATTATCGGTGAATACGCAGACTCCCAACCAGCGTCTCTCCAGTGTGCCCATCTTCCACCTGACGCAGTATCTCCTGAAACCCACCAGAACGGAAGTGGAGGCCGCTTACGTCATCTTCCGCTGGGTCACGTGCCAGGATGTTAGCCAAGGAAATGCGACTGCGCATGCTCGTGAAGCAGAGGGTGAGGCAGAAGAGGAGAAGAGGGAGAAGGAGAAGGATGGTGTGGGGGTGGAGCAGAAAGTACCCACGCTGGCAACTTTGGTCAAACAGTTGCAATCAGGACAAATCGACCACGTGGATTTGTTTGCCGTTCTGTGCAAGTAAGGAAAGTTGTTTGGAAACAGTGTATATATACATGTGTGTGTGTGTGTGTGTGTGTGTGTGTGTGTGTGTGTGTGCATACGTCGGTGCGTCTGCGCTAGTGTATGTTTTGAGAACGGAGGGAAATAAAGAGAGAGAAAGAGTGACAGAGGTAGACAGAAAAAGACAGACATTCAGACAGAGACAGAAACAGACAGAGAGACAGACAGGCAGAGAGAGAGAGAGTGAGAGAGAGAGAGAGAAAGTGAGAGAGAGAGAGTGAGAGAGAGAGAGTGTGTGAGAGAGAGTGAGATTGAGAGAGAGAGAGTGAGAGAGAGTGAGAGAGAGAGAGAGAGAGAGAGTGAGAGTGAGAGAGAGTGAGACTGAGTGAGAGTGAGAGTGAGAAAGAGAGAGTGAGAGAGAGTGAGAGAGAAAGTGAGATTGAGAGAGAGAGTGTGAGAGAGAGAGTGAGAGAGAGAGTGAGAGAGAGAGTGAGAGAGAGAGAGTGTGAGAGAGTGTGAGAAAGAGAGTGAGAGAGAGAGAGTGAGAGAGAGTGAGAGAGAGAGAGAGAGAGAGAGAGAGAGAGAGAGAGAGAGAGAGAGAGTGAGAGGACAATTCATACAAACACAGGTCTAAAAAAAAAAGGAAAAGACAAGACCCTAACAACCCATTTTCCTCCATCCCCCACACCCGACCCCCTCTCCCCTCCAACCCCCCCCACCCCCAACCACAACTCATCCAGCCCCATTACAATACGTGTGTGTACCTGTGGGCGTGACTGAAAGCCTGGGTGAAGGACATGACACAGGAAATGAATTAAGAACGTCTATCGAGCGATTCTACCCAGGCAGGCAGCCTTTTGTGGAAATGATTGTGTGTTTGTAAAGCACTTAGAATATGGTCTTTGATCGAAGATAGGCGCTGTCTTATCGTAAAAGCAATAATAATTATAATAATAATAATGACAATAACAAGAAGAAGAAGAAGATTAATGATATTATTAGGAGGACTACTTCTACTTTTACTACTAAATAATAATGACAATAACAAGAAGAAGAAGAAGACTAATGATATTATTAGGAGGACTACTTCTACTTTTACTACTACTACTACTACTACTACTACTACTCGTACAACAACAACAATGATTATGCGAACACCACCACCACCGACATTTCCACCAAACAGGTGCGTCAACATGGAGAGCCACAGGATCGAGGGCCGACTCCGGTACTACAGACCCCAGCCCTGCCCCCAGCTCACCCGCACCCGACCCGCCTCCTGGGCGGCCGTCCTCCTCCCCCGCACCGGCCCCGGGGGCTGGGGGCTGCTGGACTGCATCCTGGGGGCCCGATTCTGGGCTCACCGACCCCACGCCGCCACCACCACCAGCAGCACCAGCACCACTAACAGCAACACCACCAACAGCAACAGCAACAGCTTTGCCCCAGTACAGACAGCCGACGCCTACCATCCCGACGGCGACCCCGTTACTGGAGCAGCTGGTGGTAACGTTCATGACAACGGTTACGGTAACGGTCGTGGTGACAGTCATGGCGGTGACGGACACGGTCATGGTCTCCGCAGTGGCCATGGTAGCGGTGGCGGTAACAGTCATGTCAACGGCCACGTTAACGGACCTCTCCCCAGCAACACGGGCGGGGCAGGAGAGGGAGGTGGGAGCAGCAGCAGCCTGTCGGGAGAGAGGGGAAGGATGGAACCCGAGTCCCCCGCGCACTGCCGGGAGCACTACGCCCTGCACAACTTCTACTTCCTGCCCCCGCCCCCACTCCTGGTCACCTCCCACCTGCCCGACAGCGCCCCCTGGCAGCTGCTGCCCCACCCGCTGGCCGACACCGACTTCTTCACCTCCTTGCTCCAGAAGCCGCACCTCCACTACCTCGGGGTGGTCCTTGTGTCGCCCACGGCGCTGAGGGTGTCAGGCATCAGCGAGGAGCTGGACGTGACGTGGAGGCTGAAGGGGCAGGCCCTGAGGAGGTTCGCCTTCCGGTTCTTCAGTCTGGGGGACGGGGGCGGCGGGGGCGACCCTCCCCGAGAACTGACCAGACACGGCTTCCTGGAGAACCGACACAGCAAAGGGGAGGTCAGTTTCACTTTCACTTCCTCAAGGCGGCGTCACTGCGTTCAGACAAATCCGTATACGCTGTTACCTTCGCTAGGCAGATACCTGACCAGCAGCATAACCCAACACGCCAAGTCAGGCCTTCAGTGCATGAATATAATATGTTTGTGTACCCATCAGAGTTGATTTTTCCGACAAAATTCTGCTAGAGGCCAGTACTTTTGTTGCCATGGGTTATGTTTCAGTGTGCGAAGTTCGTGCTGTACATAGGACCACGGTTTATTGTCTCATTCATCCCAATGACTCGACGCATTGTTTGATTTTCCAGTCAATCTTAGGAGAAAAGGGGCGAGCAGTGTTCAAACTCGGACCCCCACGGGCTCTATATTGGCGTATTAACCATTCTGCCACCTTCCTCCCAGGTCAGTCTGAGGCTGGTGCCGCCCACGTCAGGCCGCTACGTGTGTGAGCTGTACGGGACGTACGTGCCGGCTGCAGGCAACGAGATGGTGCACATGTGCTCCTTTGACCTGGACTTCGTCAAGACCACCTCCTCGCCCCTCTGCTTCCCGCACAACGACCGCGTGGAGTGGGGGCCCGGGGCGGAGTGTCTGGCGCTGGGCCTCACGCCCCTCACCCACCTCTCGGGCTGCCTCGGCGTGCACCGCGGGGAGGCGGAGCTGGTCTTCACGTGCTCCAGACCTCTGCTCGTCACCCAGAAGCTCTTCTCGGCCGAGGACGAGGGCCAGGGCGAGGAGGTTCCCCGCTCCACCGTCAACTTTCGGGACTCCAAGAACAGACTGAAGATCCTGCTCCGGATTCCCCGTCCCGGGGACCACGTGCTGAGCGTCTACGCCAAGGAGGACTCCTCTTCCCCCGCCGAGAAGTGCCAGCTGGTGTGCAACTACCTGGTCCGGTGCCACTCGGGCACTCCCGGCGTGGTCCGGCCCTTCCCGCCGCTACCCTTCAGCAAGCTTGGCCCCACCAAGGCCTTCCAGGACCTGGGCCTCAGCCTAGTCTGCCCCAGGCGCTCCTGCCTGGTGGTGGCGCCCTACTCCGGCAAGGTCACCTTCGTCCTGGGGTGCCCAGCCCGCGCGGAGCTGTCGTGCGACCTGCTGCACCAGGGGCAGGGCGGGGAGGAGGTGGCGGACTGCGGGGAGTACGTGCAGCAGGCCTGGCAGGGCGGGGAGAGCGTGTTCCGCGCCAGGCTGCCCCTTGCCGGGGACTACCTCTTCCACCTGTACGGCAAGGCCCCTGGCGGCGAGGGCCACAAGTTCCTGCTGTACTCTGCCCTGGTGGAGTGCCCCGTGCCCAACAAGGACTGCCTGCCGCTGCCCAGACTGGCACCGGAGTGGAGGTCCAGGCTGCACGTGCTGGCCCCGCTCAGGAAGGCCCTGGTGCTGGGGGCCCTCACTCACTTCGCCGTCAGGGCCCGCAGGGTCAAGGCCGTGGCCGTCGTCTGTCGCTCTGCTGTGCACAACTTCGTCAACGAGGACGAGGAGGATGAAGAGGAAGCTGAGGACAACGACGACGACGAAGACGACGACGGTGAAGATGTTACAGAGCGAGCTGAAGCGATGGGAAAAGTTGGGGCACAACAACGCGATGGAAGAGACGAGAAAGACTCACGAGACGAGAAAGACGCACGAGACGAGAAAGACTCACGAGACAAGAAAGACGCACGAGACAAGAAAGACGCACGAGACGAGAAAGA
>NC_134899.1:2752137-2754637 GCF_041734735.1 Babylonia areolata
CTTTGCGGCTCGTTTACTTCCGCATTCCAGAAGACGTTCTTGTCTCCATTTTGTTTTGCCCTACGTTCAGCTCTGTTAAACCTAAGCTTGCATTCCTCAGTGAGCCAGGCTCTCTAAGCAGCTTCGGTTCTTAGTTTTTGGTTTCCCCCTTGTTTCATTTTGATCATCCCCAACACTGAACATTAAAAAAAAAAAGAAGAAAAAAAGAAGAAAAAAAGATAAAAATAAAAAAGCATTTATGTGCACATATTGACTAGCTGTTATTCTCGTGTAATATCCATGAGTTTAACGACACGACATTAACAGATATTATGAAGCATTCTGTATCCCGCAGGTCTACTTCTCTAACCCGCTGGGAGACGACAACTCCGACAGTGACAGTGACGACAACCGCAGCGATAACTTCTCCCAGGAGACTGACGACGACGAAGAGGACAAGGCGGATGATGACGCCAGCGGCGCTGATGATGACGACGACACAGACAGCGACGCGGGCGACACGTCAACGAACAGCTCAGACCCCGCCGTCAAACTGAGACGAGCGGCACCGTCCCAGGACGTCACCGCTTCCAAACCAGCTCGGCGTCACGCGGAAGGAGCAGCAGCGGCCGCCGCACGGAAACCCGAGAAAGGAGTCCCCGCCGTGAAGAAGGCCGGGACCACCGCCACGACTACTGCCGCCCAGCAGCGCAGAGAGAAGAGCGAGCGAGGCGCCCCGACGAAGAAGAAGTTTCACGCCAGTGCCGTGTACAACGCGCCGCAGCCCTCCGGCATCAGGGAGCTACGGCAGAGGGCCGCGCTGATGCAGAAGGAGAAAATGGGCCCCGCCTCCAAGGCGGAGAAGAAGAAGAAGGAGAAGGAGAAGGAGAAACAGCAACAAAGGCCCGCCGCACAGGACCAGAGGGGACAGGAGTCACAGGACCAGAGGGGACAGGAGTCACAGGACCAGAGGGGACAGGAGTCACAGGACCAGAGGACCGATCCTCAAACGTCGTCCAGAGAAAAGATCGCGGACGTGTCGCAGAAGAATCGAAAGGTAAACACACACACACACACACACACACACACACACACACACACGCACGCACGCACGCACACACACACACACACACACACACACGCACGCACGCACGCACGCACGCACGCACGCACGCACGCACGCACGCACGCACACACACACAGAAAGAGAAAGCTCCCCCAAAACGGAGTACGGCTCCTTGAATAACGGGTGTTTTAGATAATTATTTTTTTTCCTCCTGTCTATGTTAATTGTTGTTAGTGCTACAGGACCTTGTGCATTTGAGGTAAAGCACAATACAGGTACCCAGTAGTAGTGGTAATAGTGTTAGCAGCAGTAGTAGTAGCGTTATGTTGATAGAGATTAAGATGATGGTGATGATGTCGATAACGAAGATTATCATTATGTTGATAAAGATTAAGATGATGGTGGTGATGACGATAACGAAGATTATCATTATGTTGATAAAGATTAAGATGATGGTGATGATGGCGATAACGAAGATTATCATTATGTTGATAAAGATTAAGATGATGGTGGTGATGACGATAACGAAGATTATCATTATGTTGATAAAGATTAAGATGATGGTGATGATGGCGATAACGAAGATTATCATTATGTTGATAAAGATTAAGATGATGGTGATGATGACGATAACGAAGATTATCATTATGTTGATAAAGATTAAGATGATGGTGATGATGACGACAACGAAGATTATCATTATGTTGATAAAGATTAAGATGATGGTAGTGATGACGATAACGAAGATTATCATTATGTTGATAAAGATTAAGGTGATGGTGGTGATGACGATAACGAAGATTATCATTATGTTGATAAAGATTAAGATGATGGTGGTGATGACGATAACGAAGATTATCATTATGTTGATAAAGATTAAGATGATGGTGATGATGACGATAACGAAGATTATCATTATGTTGATAAAGATTAAGATGATGGTGATGATGACGATAACGAAGATTATCATTATGTTGATAAATATTAAGATGATGGTGATGATGACGATAACGAAGATTATCATTATGTTGATAAATATTAAGATGATGGTGATGATGACGATAATGCAGATTATCATTATCATCAACATCATCAATGGTATTGTCGTTATCAGCATTATCTAAGTGGCGGTGGTCTCGTGGTGTTGTTTCCGCCTTGGGAACGAGCTAATCGGAAGGCAAAGGATCGAACCCCGCGCTCACAGGAATCCTCCCTCCCTCCCCCTCCTCCACTACACCTTGAGTGGTGGTCTGGACGCTTGTCACTCGGATGAGACGATAAACCGAGGTCCCGTGTGTATCATGCACTAAGCGCACGTAAAAGAACCCACGGCCACGAAAGGGTTGTCCCTGGAAAACGTCTCCAGAAAAAAGCTACATTGATCATTCAGAAAAGAGGAAGCAAAAAGCTGTGCTGCACTGTGGCGACGCTCTTTGCCTGGAGAGAGCCGCCAGA
>NC_134899.1:2764637-2792137 GCF_041734735.1 Babylonia areolata
ACACAACGTAACACAACACAACGCAACGCAACGCAACACAACGCAACACAACACAACGCAACACAACGCAACACAACACAGCGCAACGCAGCACAGCACAACGCAACGCAACGCAACACAATGCTAAGCAATGCAACGGAACATAACGCAACACAACGCAACACAACACAACACAACGCAACACAACGCAATGCAATGCTAAGCGCTGCAACACAACGCAATGCAATGCTAAGTAATGCAACACAACGCAATACAATGCTAAGGAATACAACACAACACAACGCAATGCAATGCTAAGCAATGCAACACATTACGTATTCAGTTTCTGCCCGACGCCTGGATATTGGCATGATGAAAGATGCATTGAATGCCCATATAAAGCTTTGAGTATTGATTGTTTACTTATCATTTATCTAATTTCGTAACTTATAGTTCTCTGCCTGCACACACACTGACTGACTGAAACCATTTATTGTCAGATTAACTGTTTGTTGTACTGACATTTTCGCAACCATTTGAATGAAATATTAACTGAGCAACACAAGGAAATTCTGATTAATTTTGAGGAAGGTATGATTTAAAAAAACAAAAACAACAACAACAAAAAACCAAAAAAACCAAAACAAAACAAAACAAAACAAACAAACAAACAAACAAACAAACAAACAAATTTAACAAATCAAGGTACCAAATTTCATTAATATCATTATCTCAAAAAAATATTCTAACGCACCCACATACTCACATACGTTTCTCCCCCACCCTCTCTCTACATACATCCATGCATGCACACAAATGCCCATTATAATTCCCCTACCTCATTCCCCTGACCACTCACTCACACACACACACACACACACACATACACACACATACACACACACACACTCACACTGTCTCTCACTCTTTCTCATCAAATTAAGGTTTCGTAATGTAATCAAGACGACATATTACATGTTAGGGTCGAACAAGTAAATCTGACGCTATCACCCAAAACGAAACACTACTTTGGATTAAATAAAACAGAGGGGAACCTCTGCAACAGAAAGGGGATGAAACAAATTAGAAAAACCGACCAATTGGATGGCTTTTAATTAGGTGAACTGCGGTTTTTGTCAGAGACCAACCATTTTCTTTGCTAGGGTGAAAAACGCTGGACATGACTAATGGAAGATTAAAGGATGTAATCATATCATGAAGGGGTTTGAAATGTAAATGTGTATCTGGACATTCGAGCAAAAAATGTGGGATGTCAAGGGTCTTACCACAAATACATAGTGGTGACGGTTTCAAAAATCTGCATAACCATGCATTAGTTATTACACACACACACACACACACACACACACACCACACACCACAACACACACATATATATATAATGCTACATGTGTGTGCAGGCCAACGAAGTGGTGAGGGGCGTGGAGAAGCAGGCCCAGGCTGAGGACTCGCAGCGCGGGGCGGGAGGCAGCAAGGACCCCCCTCCCTCTCTCCTGCCGGCCTCCAGACGACGACAGCGTGAGATCTTCAGACAGCAGGACACCTCCCTCACCACCCTCACCGTCCCCACCACCTCCTCCACCAAGAACCCAAACAACAGCTGTGATGACGATGCCCAAAAGACCAGAGGAGGCGGAAGGCAAGGCGGACCAGAAACAACGAGGACCAAACCGTCCACCAACAACATCAGCAACAACAACAGCAGCAATAACAACAACAACAACAACAGCAAACCCTTACAGGAGTCTGGTAAAAGCATCAAAGATCGTCAGAAGAAAGGCCCTGCCAGCCTTGCGGACAGAAGCCCCGGAAAGACCGGAGGAAACGCCGCCACCAGGACGGAGCCCACTAACCAGCCGACGAACAGAGATGCATCAAGGACAACCCTTGTAAAGCAGAACGTACAGACGGACGCCAAGAAAAGCCCGGGTTCTCTAAAACCAGCCGCCAGTCTTACCTCGAAGCTAAACTCAAACCAAGACGCTTTGAACACGACGAATTCGAACAACGTGGGCAAATCTAAACCGCCCGCCGCACCAACCGGAACCGGAAACCGCCAGCAGTTTCCCGACGAGGACAAAGCCCTTTCATCAGGGCACCACCCACGCCCAAAGCCGTCGCCCCAGAGCACCGAGAAAAGCGACGAGCCAGAGTCTCAAGAACCCAGACCTCCTGCGCTCAGCCCAACCCGGGGGGAAGCCACGACGCTTAAGAGCTCACCGGACCGATCCGCTAAACCCAGCCAGGCCCATCCGATTACCAGGCAGCCAGAGGAAGCCCGTCGCTCCCAACCCACACCCCGACCACAAGCCGTGCGTCACGAAGGACCCTCTCCCCACCACCACCACCACCACCAACAACAACAACAGCTGAGGTCTCTGTCTCCCCGGAAGTCCCCTCTCTTCCGGCCGGCCAACAAGGCCAAGACGACAGCGAGGGGCAGGTCTTCCCTCATCCCCTCTCGGCCCAAGACCTCCCCCACCCCCGTCCTCCAAAGCACCTTCTTCTTCGCCAGCCTGGTGGGAAAGGAGGCGGAGGAGGAGGGGGGTAGGGAGGAGAACAACAACAGCATTCCTCTGACGTGGCAGAAGGGGGGAGGGGGCAGGGGGAGGGGGGCGGCAGGGGAGAGCAGAGCGGGCGGCCTGAGGGAGGCCAGGCTGGGGCACAAGGGGGACAACCGCCAGGCGGGGAGAGGCACCACGTGGGACATCGCCACGCCAGACATCTGAGATTTCCGGCCCGTGCCGTCCTCTGGCGTCCCGTGAATCATCCCGCGTCTGACCCTGTGATCCTGTTTCTGACCCTGTGATCCTGTTTCTGACCCTGTGATCCTGTTTCTGACCCTGTGATCCTGTTTCTGATCCTGCGATCCTGTGATCCTGTGATCATATGATTCTCTGATCCTGTGATCCTCTCTCTGATCCTGTTTTTGTTCCTGTGATTCTGTCACTGATCCTGTATCTGACCCTCTGTCTGATCCTGATTCCGATAATCCTCTATCTGATCCTGTGATCCTCTCTCTGATCCTGTGATCCTCTCTCTGATCCTGTGATCCTCTCTCTGATCCTGATTCTGATCCCATGATCCTCTTTCTGATCCTGTCCCTGATCCTGAAATGTCTACAGTCTCTGTCTCTTCTACCGTCGGTTTGACAGGATTCGACAAATTATCTCCCATGGTTTGTGTCCCTTGTGTCAAATGCTTGTTTTATTTCAACGTCAGTCGACCCTAGTGTCATTATCATATTTATCACATCAAAAATGTGTATTTCATTTGTTTATTTTGTTATTTTTGTTTAATGATTTTGGTCCTGAATTGGGAATCATGCATGCTTATGAAACAGGTGGGTGGTGGGGGAGGGAGTGGTTCCATTCTACTTTCATTTTGTTTTTAAGCCAAAAGTTCGCCTTCGTTTAATGAGACGTTTTGTACCATCTCAACTGAGTGAACTCTCATGTGTGTGTGTGTGTGTGTGTGTGTGTGTGTGTGTGTGTGTGTGTGTGTGTGTGTGTGTGTGTGAAATGATTGATGATTTTAATATTTCCGATCCTTGTATTATCAACGTTGCCTTCGTTTTGTTCGATTACATGCTGATGAGATTTATTTACCCGAAAATTTGAATTAGCACGATTTTTTTCCATAATTTATTCCTACATATTTTGTATAAGCCTGGTAAAGGAAGATCTAGGCTTTCGAGAACAAATGCCTGATGAAGCTCCTGGATCGAGCACAGGTACGGTACGGAGCAGAATTAAGAACCTTGCTGGACCTCAGGAACCTCTCCTTTCAACTGTGGAGAGACGCAAGCTGATATGGTTTGGACACAACACTCGACACACCAGTCTGTCCAAATCAATCATGCAAGGCACCATCGAAGGCTGGAGAAGAAGAGGAAGACAGCGGAAGAACTGGCATGAGAACATCAAACAATGGACCGGACTCCACACACGTGAGCTGCTGCCGGCGGCTGCTGAGAGAGACAGATGGAGAAGGGAGGTTGCGTCTGCGGTCCTCAGGTTTCCCCCAAAGACTACTCTGTAGTTATGGGCCTGAGGTGAGGTGAGGTGAGGTAAATGATTATTGGTTAATTAACATTATGACTACACAGATCTATCAACGTAGACATTGTGTTTTCTAGACACAAGCTCATTGGCTATACCTGTGATATGTCTCATATTAAAGTGTATAAGCGTGTGTGCAGAAGCTGGCGTTTATACAGAGTTATCTATTGTCATTGTAATTGCTGTATACGAGTGGCAGAGTATTTATCTTTTTTCTGATTTTCTGTTATATGACGTGCTATGTATTTACTGACTTGTGCTATAATGTACTGAACTGTACTGTACTTTGCTGTACTCTGTTGCACGTTAGTGAACTGTATTGTGCTGTAGTGGACTGTGCTGTATTCCACTGATATTATTATTACTATTATTATTTCCATCATAAGTAATAATCTTGTATTTTTCCCCCTCCTTCATCAACAGTACATTTTGCACATTACACACTATTATGTCTCGCTCTTGCAGTATAAACCACACAAGGCAGAAAACAATCGCAGATTTCTATAATGGCAAGATGTTTTTTTGTTTGTTTGTTTTTTTGTTGTTTGTTTGTTTGTTTTTTCTCTTTTTTTCTTTTTTTCATGACACAAAAAGAAAAAAGAATCTGAAGAGAAGAGCCAAGAAAAACGTAAAGAACAACAACGACGATAAAAAATTGATAATCAGAACATTTGTTGTTCTTTTAATTGAACGATTTAATTTAACAGACAATGAAAAAGATATCAGCTGTATTGAATATGGCACATACGTGGACAACCATTTTATGCAGGCACTTGACCTAGTAATACAATGACAATCAAGCTTTAACACACACATGAAACATTTATAATCGACGTGTTGTAAGACAACGACTTTATTTTGAAGTCCTGTATCATTCATTCTACTCTTGAATTGCTGTCTTTTGCTCCATATATAGCGTAAGGAAATCTGCCTCTCAAAGGCCGGTAAGTTGGGTCTGCATTCATCAGATTTACATTTCCAGATGTACATTTTTTCACAGAAAGTATTCACAAACCATACGGTGTGACACAAATACTTTCTTCCTACCCCCAGTACCTGTACATGGTACAGGTTTTACCTCAGAAACCCTCGAAAACTCCGCCAAAAGAGTTTCGAATGTTCGCATTTGCAGAATTTAAGCTAAATGTTGTCCGTTTTTGTGGATAGAAAAATCACAGCAATTTCTTTTTATTTACAACGCCCAGTTCTTTTTGCAAAATGCTTGTTGGGAGAGTTCAACGTGACAGCTTGTTTGCTGACTTTGTTAAATGCCTTTTTCAGACTACTTCAGGGAATAATTTGGAAGTTTATTGTCCAATTTCAGAATATCATTGAAAAGTCTGATTCATTTAGAAGGATATTCTATTTTCAATGTATTGAATGTACAATTATTTGGCCTTTAGTCTGGACGTTATGTGTATCTCACCTGGAATCATAGAAGTAGTAGTGATACATACGGGATTTTAGTTCCTCTCTCGTTTTACAATTGGAGACGTCCATAAATTGTATTATTAATTGTGAGCGGTTGTCAGTTTTCGTTCAATAAAGAATTGAATTATTAGAGTTGGTGTGTGTGTTTGTTTGTTTGTGTGTGTGTGTGTGTGTGTGTGTGTGTGTGTGTGTGTGTGTGTTCGATTTTCCGTTTCACAAACCTGAGTTAAATAATACAAAAAAGTTACAACTAAAGTTTCGTTTAACCTTTCATTCACTCAAACAGTGAGAGAGAGAGGCGAAATAACCGAGTGGTTAAAGTGTTGGACTTTGAGCCTGAGGGTCCCGGGTTCGAATCTCGGTAACGGCACCTGGTGATAAAGCGTAGAGATTTTTCCGATCTCCTAGGTCAACATATGTGCTGACCTGCTTGTGCCTGAACCCCCTCGTGTGTATACTCAATCAGAAGATCAAATACGCATGCTGAAGATCCTGTAATCCATGTCAGTGTTCGGTGGGTTATGAAAACAAGAACATACCCAGCATGCACACCCCCGAAAGCGGAGTATGGCTGCCTACATGGCGGGGAAAAAACGATCATACACGTAAAGACCCACTCGTGTACATATGGGTGAACGTGGGAGTTGCAGCCCACGAAAGGAGAAAAAGAAGAAGGAATACTTATCACAGATAATTTAATTTCTGGGTAAATTGTCAATACGCTATTTATTGACTGGGTGTGCACTGTTGGTCATTCTAAACGTTATCAACCCAGTTAAACAATTGTTTTGGTAACAGTTTAAAATAAGCATCTTGACCAAAAATTGGTTTGAACATGCTGTATGTAATATCAATAGTATCGTTATATACATATCTGTGCCTTAAAAACAAACAAACAAACCAAAATATCCCATACACATACAATGAAATAGAGACATGTATAATAATCATAAAAGCCATAAAAAGACATTTATTGATTCTATAAAGGCACAGTTTACAAGACCAATAAGTATACGCCTTAAATGCAACAATCATCTAAACACCATTAAAATCCACAAAACCTGTGTATTCGACTAAGATATGAACGACTGAGAGAATGTTAAACGCATGTGCCATCAACGTAGGAAATAAAATGAAATACTTTTACACTCAGGATTATAAAAAACAAAACAAAAACAAAACAAACAAACAAAAAAACCAAAAAAACCCGGCATGATTACATTCTTCGTGAGAGAACAGATTGAAGAAGATATTACTGTCAGCAGAGAAATTATATCACTTGAACAGGAGTGCATCAGCTGTGGAGAGAGGGAGAGACAGAGTGAGAGACAGAGAGAGATTTTTCATTTTTGGCCAATGCTTGGGAGAAAGTGCGAGAAGTGGATACTACTACTACTACTACTACTACTAATTCATAACTTTTCTATGGCGCGTTATCCAGTACTAATGCTGCTCAAAGCGCCTTACACTATCCAGCTAGATATAAACATAACATAAAAGATTACAACAGCTCAATCCAATGCGTTCACAGAATGAATAAAAAAAACCAAACCATGATCCATCAAACAATGAAAATATCAAGTTAAGAATGCTTAGATTAAAAAGAAATACATTCCTTAAAAACACATTTTTAGACACATACATACATGCACGCGCACACTCACAATCGCGCGCGCACACACACACACACACACACACACACACACACACACACACACACACACACACACACACACACAATCACACATGCCTGCGCGCGCGCGCGCCCAGACATATTAAATATATCAACTGCACTAAAACAGGATTACGTGAGTATAAATATCTCCAGCATAAAACTCCATGTGGCGAACAGACTTTGGACTATCCATCGTGCTGAGTACAGAAATGTTTGCGGAAAAGGTGCGTTTTCAGATCTGATTTGAAGGTCTGAAGATCAGGAGCATTTCTGAGGGACGATGGCAAAGAATTCCAAATTTGGGGTACTTGAACCCTAAAAGACCTTTTCCCTGGACATTTTAAAGTAGTTCTTGGGACTTTAAGTAACAGTTCAGAACTGGATCTTAGCGTTCTGCATGGTTCGTACGTTTCCAGCACAGAGGAGAGATACGGGGGAAGAGATTCATCAAAATGTCGGAAGGCAAATGTTGCTAGTTTATAGTGAATGCGGGACTCTATAGGAGTTTCAGTTTCAGTTTCAGTAGCTCAAGGGGGCGTCACTGCGTTCGGACAAATCCATATACGCTACACCACATCTGCCAAGCAGATGCCTGACCAGCAGCGTAACCCAACGCGCTTAGTCAGGCCTTGAGGAAAAAAAAAAGAAAAAGAAAAAAAAAGGTGAATAAATAATAGATAAGCTTACACAAATAAATAAATAAATAATAACTATAATGTAAAAAAAAAATCTATAGGAAGCCAGTGTAACTGATGCAAAAGAGGTGTGACATGATCAGATTTCTTTTTTGCTGGGACAAGTCGTGCAGCATTGTTCTCCACTTTCTGTAGTCTAAGAGACCCCCACGGATTCGATGTACCGGCAGATGAGTGTATTTACCATTCCGCTACCTTCCTCCTGGAGAATATACACAGTCAGAATTAAGCACATTGTCAGAATTAACACATTGTCAGAATTAAGCACATTGTCAGAATAAAGCACATTGTCAGAATTAAACACATTGTCAGAATTAAACACATTTTCAGAATTAAACATATTGTCAGAATAAAGCACATTGTCAGAATTAAACACATTATCGGAATTAAACACATTGTCAGAATAAAGCACACTGTCAGAATTAAACACATTGTCAGAATAAAGCATATTGTCGGAATTAAACACATTGTCGGAATTAAAAACCTTGTCAGAATTAAACATTGTCAGAATAAAGCACATTGTCAGAATTAAACAAATTGTCAGAATTAAACACATTGTCCGAATAAAGCACATTGTCAGAATTAAACACATTGTCAGAATTAAGCATATTGTCGGAATTAAACACATTGTCAGAATAAAGCACATTGTCAGATTAAACACATTGTCAGAATAACGCACATTGTCAGAATTAAACATTGTCGGAATTAAGCACATTGTCAGAATAATAATAATAATAATAATGGTATTTATATAGCGCTGGATCTTGTACAGAGACACATCAAAGCGCTTTCGCACCAGTCATTCACACGCATGCATAACTCTAATACTGTAGAAACTAAAGACAAGGAAGGGCAGGCAAGGGAGGCTATTTTGGGAAGAGGTGGGTTTTAAGGCCAGACTTGAAAGAGCTGAGTGTGGAGACTTGACGAAGCGAAAAAGGAAGTTCATTCCAATCGCAAGGTCCAGAAACAGAGAAAGAACGGCGGCCAACAGTCGAGTGTTTGAATCTGGGTATGCGTAAACAGAGTGGATCCGAGGCCGATCGTAGTGAGCGAGATGGAGTGTAGAGGTGAAGGCAGCCGCAGAGATAGGAAGGGGCGGTTTTGTGAATGCATCTATAACATAGAGTGCTGATCTTGTACTTTATTCGGTGTGAGACAGGGAGCCAGTTGAGATGTTGCAAAAGAGGAGTGATGTGCTCAGATCTTTTCTTTCTGAGGACGAGTCGGGCAGCAGAGTTTTGTATGCGCTGAAGGGACTGAATGGATGAAGCAGGCATACCAGACAATAGAGAGTTACAGTAGTCAAGGCGAGAGAGAATGAGAGAAACGACAAGTCTAGATGTTGCGTCAGTGGACAGATATTTCCAGACGGCACTGATGCGTCGCAGTTGACAGTAGCAGGACTGACATGTCTGACTGATAAATTTTTGCATGGACAGTGTATTGTCAAGGACAACACCGAGGTTCCTGACTGACGTGGAAAGAGGGATGGTTGTACTGCCAAGTTTGATTGTGTTAATTGTGATGGAAGAGAGTTTTTGTTTAGTTCCTATGATCATTGCTTCAGTTTTGTCCGCGTTCAATTGTAACTTATTTCGAGTCATCCAGTTTTGAATGTCCAGGAAGCAGTTGGATGTTTCTTGCAAGAGCGACAACAATTTTTCAGGGGTATCACTCTTCTGGAGTTGAGTGTCATCAGCATAAGAATGATGACTGATATTATGGCGGTTGATAATTTCAGCGAGAGGAGCAGTGTACAGTGTGAAGAGCACTGGGCCTAAAACAGATCCCTGTGGGACTCCATGTTCGATTTGGAAATGATCAACAATGACAGACTGGAATCGATCAGTGAGATAAGATTTGAACCAGTTTAGAACAGTGCCGTTGATACCAAATGTAAAATGAAGACGGGAAAGAAGGATTGAATGGTCTATCGTATCAAAGGCGGCTGACAAGTCGAGAAGAGTGAGAAGGGAAATTAAACACATTGTCGGAATTAAACACATTGTCAGAATTAAGCACATTGTCGGAATTAAACACATTGTCAGAATAAAGCACATTGTCAGAATTAAACACATTGTCAGAATAAAGCACACTGTCAGAATTAAACATTGTCGGAATTAAGCACATTGTCAGAATTAAACACACTGTCTGAATTAAACACACTGTCAGAATTAAACACACTGTCAGAATTAAACACATTTCCCATCACTGATCACGGTGTGTCCCTTCTCCTGGGCCCTCTCAAGTTCAGGATTCACAGTGTCAACCAGGACTGAATCCACTGCCTTCCTGTCAATGACCTTGTTCCAGTCCACTGGTTCAGCACAGAAAGAGAGAGAGAGGGGGGGGGGGTGGACAAGGAGAGACAGAGGGGAACAGAGAGAGAGAGAGAGAGAGAGAGATCGAGAGAGAGAGAGAGAGAGACGGACAGAGACAGAGAGCAAAAAAAGGCAGGGAGACAGTGAAACTGACACACACAGCAAGAGAGAGAGAGAGAGAGAGATAGAGACAGAGACAGACAGAGACAGACAGAGAGACACAGAGAGAGAGAGAGACAGACAGAGAGAGAGATAGAGACAGAGACAGAGAGACAGAGAGAGAGAGAGAGACAGACAGAGAGACACAGAGAGTGAGTGAGTGAGTGAGTGAGAAAGAGCCAGAGAGAGAGAGAGAGAGAGAGAGAGAGAGAGAGAAGGCGTGGAGACAGTGAAACTGGCAGACATAGAAAGAGAGAGACAGAATGAGAGAGAGAGAGAAGGCGTGGAGACAGTGAAACTGGCAGACATAGAAAGAGAGAGACAGAATGAGAGAGAGAGAGAAGGCGTGGAGACAGTGAAACTGGCAGACATAGAAAGAGAGAGACAGAATGAGAGAGAGAGAGAAGGCGTGGAGACAGTGAAACTGGCAGACATAGAAAGAGAGAGACAGAATGAGAGAGAGAGAGAGAAGGCGTGGAGACAGTGAAACTGGCAGACATAGAAAGAGAGAGACAGAATGAGAGAGAGAGAGAAGGCGTGGAGACAGTGAAACTGGCAGACATAGAAAGAGAGAGACAGAATGAGAGAGAGAGAGGGTGGAGACAGTGAAACTGGCAGACATAGAAAGAGAGAGACAGAATGAGAGAGAGAGAGGGTGGAGAGAAAGACATGGGGCGGTGGGGGTGGGGGTGGGCAGGGCACAGACAGACAGACAGATAAATGGTCAGATGGAGGGAGGGGGTAGACAGGTGGAGGGAGCGGGTGACAGGATAGACAGGTGGAGGGAGGTGGTGACAGGGATAGACAGGTGGAGGGAGGGGGTGACAGGATAGACAGGTGGAGGGAGGGGGTGACAGGGATAGACAGGTGGAGGTAGGTGGAGGGAGGGGGTGACAGGGATAGACAGGTAGAGGGAGGTGGTGACAGGGATAGACAGGTGGAGGGAGGGGGTGACAGGGATAGACAGGTGGAGGGAGGGGTGACAGGGATAGACAGGTGGAGGGAGGGGGTGACAGGGATAGACAGGTGGAAGGAGGGGGTGACAGGGATAGACAGGTGGAGGGAGGGGGTGACAGGGATAGACAGGTGGAGGGAGGGGGTGACAGATAGACAGGTGGAGGTAGGTGAAGGGAGGGGGTGACAGGGATAGACAGGTAGAGGGAGGTGGTGACAGGGATAGACAGGTGGAGGGAGGGGGTGACAGGGATAGACAGGTGGAGGGAGGGGGTGACAGGGATAGACAGGTGGAGGGAGGTGGAGGGAGGGGGTGACAGGGATGGACAGGTGGAGGGAGGGGGTGACAGGGATAGACAGGTGGAGGGAGGGGGTGACAGGGATAGACAGGTGGAGGTAGGTGGATGGAGGGGGTGACAGGGATGGACAGGTGGAGGGAGGGGGTGACAGGGATAGACAGGTGGAGGTAGGTGGAGGGAGGGGGTGACAGGGATAGACAGGTGGAGGGAGGGGGTGACAGGGATAGACAGGTGGAGGGAGGGGGTGACAGGGATAGACAGGTGGAGGGAGGGGGTGAGAGGGATAGACAGGTGGAGGTAGGTGGAGGGAGGGGGTGACAGGGATAGACAGGTGGAGGTAGGTGGAGGGAGGGGGTGACAGGGATAGACAGGTGGAGGTAGGTGGAGGGAGGGGGTGACAGGGATAGACAGGTGGAGGGAGGGGTGACAGGGATAGACAGGTAGAGGTAGGTGGAGGGAGGGGGGTGACAGGGATAGACAGGTGGAAGGAGGGGGTGACAAGGATAGACAGGTGGAGGTAGGTGGAGGGAGGGGTGACAGGGATAGACAGGTGGAGGGAGGGGTGACAGGGATAGACAGGTTGAGGGAGGGGGTGACAGGGATAGACAGGTAGAGGTAGGTGGAGGGAGGGGTGACAGGGATAGACAGGTGGAGGGAGGGGGTGACAGATAGACAGGTGGAGGGAGGGGGTGACAGATAGACAGGTAGAGGTAGGTGGAGGGAGGGGTGACAGGGATAGACAGACGGAGGGAGGGGTGACAGGGATAGACAGGTGGAGGTAGGTGGAGGTAGGGGGTGACAGGGATAGACAGACGGAGGGAGGGGGTGACAGGGATAGACAGGTAGAGGAAGGGGGTGACAGGGATAGACAGACGGAGGGAGGAGGTGACAGGGATAGACAGAGCGATTCAAAGAGAGACAGATTTCAGAGACAGACAGAGAGAGAGAGCGATACTCACATCGAACTGATAAGCTAAGTCAGCACGGATTGTGATGTTGGACTCGACGCCCACGCGGAATGGAAAGGGGGGTGAAGGGTCACGAAGAACGACACGACTGCCTACCCAACGGCCATTGTACATGTAATGATGGAGTGAAGTCTTCACATCATAGTAGTTCAAACGTACACTCACATGCCATGGTATGTTATCATTGTTGGCCTCCAGGCTGATCAGATACCTTTGACACATGGTGAAGAATTGCCTGTCCAACGGCCATTGTACTTAATGATGGAGTGAAGTCTTCACATCATAGTAGTTCAAACGTACACTCACATGCCATGGTATGTTATCATCGTTGGCCTCCAGGCTGATGAGATACCTTTGACACATGGTGAAGAAATAGTTTGGCTCAGTGAAGTGAAGAGACATAAAAGTCACTGACTGGCTTTCCCATCAAATGATATCATGCAGATGAGGATTTATAGGAAGGAGGGGGAGGAGGAGTGTGGGACAATAGTGGAGCGATGTGGAACTGGCAAGGGAACATTTAATTATGGAAAAGTCCGTTTGCAAAGAAGTGGTTGTAGATTAGTCTTTATTCCTCAACATGAGATGGATACTCAGAACTCAAAACGGTTTTTATTCAAGGACTAAGATTTTAGGCATGGCCCATTCTTCCAACCTATCCTTGTCAATCTACAACAGTTACAGTAACACATATATTTAATTGAAAGGGGAGAAAGAGAGAAGAAAAAAACCCAAAACAGAAAGAAGTCCTGCAGAAGGAATACGATAAAGAACACACACACACACACACACACACACACACACACACACACACACACACACACAAAGATGGATGAGAGAGAGAGAGAGGGAGAGAGAGAGAGAGAGAGAGAGAGAGGGAGAGGGAGATATATGTTATCAGTAATCGGATGACTAAAGCCACATTGTTGTTATCATCAAATCCACGTAGACAGTTGTAATTAATACTAAAATTACTACTACCATCACCAATATCACTTATACAACAGCTATTGTCACCACCATGATGGAATGAAATGAATATATTCATGCATGCACACAAATTAGAAGAAAATGAAAGAAATGCAAACAAGCAAACAAAACAAAGTAAATGTAAAGAAAATAGGACAGAATAAGAACAAGAGCAAAACAAGAACAAGGAGAAACAATAACAACGATCCAATAAGTATAAATGCCCTCATTGTTACTGCCAACGGTCGCTTCTATATCTGAGTCATCTCAGAGAGAGAGAGAGAGAGAGAGAGAGAGAGAGAGAGAGAGAGAGAGAGAGCAAAAAAAGGCAGGGAGATAGTGAAACTGACACAGAGAGAGACAGACAGAGAGACAGAGACAGAGAGCAAAAAAGGCAGAGAGACTATGAAACTGACAGAGAGAGAGAGAGACAGACAGACAGACAGACAGACAGAGACAGAGAGAGACGAAACGAAACGAAACAAAACGAAATTTTATTTCACCAGGGTAATGAGATAAGGAAGTACACATGCTATTTTCCATCCAGCCCTGGACAAAGAGAGAATACACAAAAAACGCGCACGAATACGCAAATATCAAGTACAAGAAAAAATAAAGTACCAGATAAAAAAAAAAGAATGTTGGGAGTTGGGGGTGGGGTGGAGAAGAAAAATAATCCATCGACCGTAAACAAAATTACATACACACTCGCGCATTCGGGGAAAACAATGTTACATAAGGATATATATATATACACCAGCCGCCGTGGCGAAGTGGTTAGTGTCGCGGACTGACGGCTGGGAGGACGCGGGTTCGAATCCCAGCGGAGGTGGGTTTTTCGGCCCGTGGCCGGCTCCTACCCAGAGTTGAGTGTGCTGTGGGCTTAAATGGGGAGACTGGGACCACACAGTCGAGTGTCATCCGCTTCAAGGATGCGTCTTTGGGTGTGTTGCTCTAATTACCTGACCAACACTGCAAGTGTCTGTATCTCTCGGGCCTGGTTAACGCCGGGATATCATTATGACAGGAAGCGTAGAGTACAGCCTTGTCACGCAGTCCCAAACCAAAATGGACCTCTATAGCAACATCGTCATCATCATCGTCATCCTCCTGCTCCTTCATCGTCATCAATATAAACAAAATAGTCTCAAAGTCTGTGGCCTTTCATGCCCTGCTCTCATGGTGACCTCAGTTTCGATACCCCTCCACTTCCGTGCTTGGGGTGAGTCCTGTCAATGTCGTCAGTGTCGGCAGATTCATGGGGGGCTGTTGTTTGAGGGACGTGGTGGCGGTCTCCACTCTGGGAGGGACGCTCACTCAGTCTGGCTCCGCGACTAAGCCATTATTGTCGTTAGTAGGGGGCTTAGTAGGTGGTGTCCTAAGTACGTTAAAACAGAACAGGCACCACTGAACACCACCGAAGTGACTCAGCAGCAGTGCAGGGTCTCCTCTGGTGTGTGGCCTCCTGGCGACCTAACATCGATGGTTCCCTGTGGACTGCCGACGCTGGAACTGCGACGGACGAACCCGGGTGTGGCTGTGTATGGGGGAATCTAAATGAGCGGCGTGGGAGTAATGCCACTGAAACGGTGCAGATGATGGGGCAGCAAAAAAAAAAGAAGAAAAAAAAAGATATATATATATATATATATATATATATATATATATATATATATATATATATAAAGTCAGGCATCATATACTACTCACACACAGACAAATCAGTGAGAGAACCAACATTATTAAAAAATAAAAAAAAACAAACAAAAAACACAGAAAACAAAAAGAAACGAACAAACAAAAAAACAAGTTATTGACTTGAAGAGAATAATCCAGATACTGTGATGTGTTACCTGTGAATTTAGGCTCTTAAAAAGGAAGGTTTTGTAAGCTGATTTAAATGAGCTGATACTGCTTATATTTTTAATGTATTCTGGTAAGGAGTTCCAAAGTGTCCCCCCTGAGTATGCCAGACTAGTTTTAAACAGATCGATTCTTGTTCTTTTTATGATGATACTGTTTGTATACCTTGACTGATTCAAGGGGAACCGTGCAGTTAGTGAAGAAGAAGCAAATCCATTTTGTATTCGATACATCATAATTGCTTTATTGTGTTGCAGTTTGTATGTTAAGGGAAGGATATCAAGTGTAATGTAGTCTTCGGGTGTCAGTGTAGAAGATTTTAGGAGTACAACTTTAAGGGCTCTCTTATGATTCTGACTGGTGGCTTCAATGTACTGGCGCTGCAAAGGTCAAATAAAGTGGATGCATAATCTATCAAAGATCGAATGCTTAACTCTAGATAATTGGAACACATTTTGGGAGACTTGCTTGCATAAACATTCAATATGAGGTGTCCAGGAAAGGTTGTTATCAATGGTAACTCCCAGAACTTTGTGACTACTTACGTCATCTATCTTCTTATCACCTATATAAATGGACGGCATACTAAAATCAATATTTTGTCGTTTTTGTCGAGAAGTAACTATCATGTATTTAGTGTTTTGCTCGTTCAAAGCCATGTGGTTTTGTTCCGTCCATCTGACCAACTCATCAACATTTTCTTGAAGGCTAATAGATAATTCCTTCAGGTCAGAGTGATTCGAATGAACAGAGTTGTGATCAGCAAAAAGTTCACATAAGCCTTTCGTAATAGATAGGGGAAGATGGTTAATATATAAGGAAAAAGGAAGAGGACCAAGCACTGATCCTTGTGCTTTCAGCGGGTGACTGTCCTCTGGAATCAGGTGATGCGTCTGTTTGTGACACAGTGGTTGGCTCAGAGTGAAAGTGCATGGCATGTGTTCCCAAAGACAGGGAACAGAGAGAGAGAGAGAGAGAGAGAGAGAGAGAGAGAGAGAGAGAGAGAACACTGAACACAAGTGCTTAATGTCATTAGCTGTAAAGTTCTAGCGATATAGTAGGTACAAATCAGAATTTAGTACTACTGGCAGGTGCCATGAATCGTAAATCTTCAGATATAAGAAAATAATCAATAACGCTGCTGCCGTGTGGTGACACAAAAGTAAATTCGCCTTCTCTGTCACTGCTGCACGATCAATTCACAAAGATAGTGCAGCAGGGCAGGAGCTTGAGTTGTGAGGAAAACTGTCGACTTGCTGAGGATAGCCTGCTAGGGACAGCATTCTTCTCTGCACTGAAGAGCGTGGGTCAAGGGTTTGAGCACTGCTACACCAACCATGCGTTGAAGTTCTTGGATCACCATGAAGATGATCAGGATTTTGATTGTAGTCAATGTGTTGCTCAAGCTGGTATCTCTGATCGTTCTGCCAAGTTGGTCCAGGGTTTGCTTCCACACCCCCACAAGCCAGCAGCAGCCAGGTGATGAAGACTGCCGACACACTTGCAAAGCAGCAACTGAGACGTGCAGTGTTATACCTCAACTTTATGATATGACGTGTCGGATTGCTGAATGTCAAAGTCACAAGATTGTGGAACCTGATGACTACAGCCCACATGACAAAACATCGTCTGACGTGAGAAACAGCATCTTCCAGTGAGGGAGAGAGACCGTAGATGTTTTAGCGATGTTCACTGAACACATCAACACAGGTGTTTCCCGTTTTGATTTCCATTGAAGGCACACGTAACGGAGAACAGTGTACAGAGTAACACCGTGCGCGTAAAAGTTAACGGCCATGAAATTTTAATGCAATGTGCCTGTTTTTTGTTCACGAATGTTGCCCTTCCACTTTGGGACAAAAACGTTTCATGTAGTGCGTGCATAATGCACAGTTCATGTACACACTGGTTAGGAAAGTCGGTTTAGCATCTGACTTAATTTCACATTAACTTTGTCCTTCTTTGTCAAATGTTAATTTTCAAAAGTAATTATACGGTTCACTAGGACCGATCTTACATTGATTAAGACACAGTCATGATCCACGTACCTTCAGACACATTATTGTGACGTTTCAACACAGTCTGATATCGCTATACCATGTTTCAACACAGTCTGATATCGCTATACCATAATTTCTTTTTGTATTGGACAGCAGAAACACAAACATCCAATCAGCATCAACCAAGAGATAGAGAGATATAGAGAGAGACAGAGACAGAGACAGACAGACAGACAAACAAACAAACATGCACCTGGCAGACAAACATAGGCCAACGCAGGGAGACCCAATTTCACTATACCTATTTGTATTGTGCTCTGAAATTCTGTCATGTAAGATTAGGGAAGATGAGAGTATTAAAGGCATTAGCATTATTGAAAACTGAATTTAAAATTAGTCAGTTTGCTAACGACACAACATTTACGTTAGACAGAGATAAAGAATCGCATGAGAAATTATTCGAAACACTAAATGGATTTGAAGAATTTTCAGGTCTGAAGTTAAATTACGACAAAACGCTAAATATTTGGTTAAGGTGCATGAAAAAATCAAACAGGTAATATTTTCCAGAAAAGAATCTGAAATGGAACCCCCTCCCCCCCCCCTTGCCCCCGTCCCCCCAATTCAAGATTTTAGGTATATGGTTTTTAGACGATCTATCAAAAATAACTGAAGTGAATACAAGGGACAAATTAACAGAAGCAAAAAAAATATTTGGTCAAAGCGAATATGCACACCCCTCGGTAGAATTGTTATTCTCAAATATCTCATACTTTCAAAGCTTAATAATAATAATAATAATATTTATATAGCGCTGAATCTTGTGCAGAGACAAATCTAAGCGCTTTCACACCAGTCATTCACACGCATGCATAACTCTAAAACTGAAGAAACTGAAGACAAGGAAGAGGTAGGGGAGGGAGGCTATCTTGTGAAGAGGTGGGTTTTAAGGCCAGACTTGAAAGAGCTGAGTGCGGAGACCTGACGAAGCGAAAGAGGAAGTTCATTCCAAATACAAGGTCCAGAGACAGAGAAAGAACGGCGTCCAACAGTGGAGTGTTTGAATCTGGGTATGCGTAAACAGAGTGGATCCGAAGAGAGAGAGAGAGAGAGAGAGAGAGAGAGAGAGAGAGAGAGAGAGAGAGAGAGAGAGAGAGAGAGAGAGTGTGTGTGTGTGTGTGTGTGCCTGTCTGTGTCTGTGTGTCTTTGTGTGTGTGAGTGTGATTCTTTGATAAGAAATAAAAGTGTGTGTGTGCGTGTATATGAATCTTTGTTTCATGTGTGTGTGTGTGTGTGTGTGTGTGTGTGTGTGTGTGTGTGTGTGTGTGTGTGTGTGTGTGTGTGTGTTTAAAGCCTGAAAAGTCTGTGTCTGCGTGCTCATGAACATATATGTGCTGTGCCCCTTTCTGTATGTGTATGTCTTGCCTGTAGCTGACTGTCTCCTGACACACACACCTTTGATCTGCGCTACATCTTTCATCATTTTTTCAGTTGAAAGGAATTTGAACCTTCCGATTATCTGATCTGGAGATGACAGGCGTGGAGAGAGAGAGAGAGAGAGAGAGAGAGAGAGAGAGAGAGAGAGAGAGAGAGAGAGAAGAGTTGCAGTACGTTTCATGGTAACCAGTGGCAACACATAAACAGTCCCAACTGTTACTTTTTCACTGTGTGCACATGTATATATAGCATTCTGTTTGTTGAAGACGATGGTTGTCAGTTAGTTTTGATTGTTCAGTTTGTGTCAGTTGATTGATTATTTTCATTATCTTCCTGTGGTTACTTTTCTTTTCAGAAAACAGATTAAATAAAAAGAGAATAGAATATAGAACAGAATAGAATATGTCTTTATTACCAAGTGTACCGGGGTCACAAGGAATATTGGTGGGAGTGGGGGGTGGGGGGTAGTACATAACAAGACACGAACATAAATCGAAAATCATTCACAAACACAGATACAGTAGAAATTAGGATACATTCAAGTGCATATCAATTAAAAAATAACTTGTGCATACTCACACATGCACACACACACACACACACACACACACGCGCGCGCGCGCGCGCACGCACGCACGCACACGTTTGAACAGAAGCTGCATATTAGATGTGGATGGGGCTGATGACTAGATCTTCAGGTAGATGGTTTTGGTTGAACGACTCTATTCATCACACTGGATTTGTTCGAGAGACAGGGCATTGACTGCTTTGGGGAAAAAGCTATTGGCGAAGCGATTCAGAGATACAAAAAAAAAGGAAAAAAAAAACAACCCAACCAAACAAAAACCAACAACAAAAAAACATAGGCAAGCTTGTGAGTCAACACAAATCCAACGTTAACGGTTAACTGTCCCACATAGCTTTTCACGGCCATCGAGTCAGTGAATTCACATCCACTGTGTCCAGGGCTCGGGATTGGAAGGCGGGGCCCAGTCCTCTCCTTCCGCCGTGTTCCCCTTCCCCACCTCGTCACGTCCCACCCATTCACACCTGGCTGGGGTGAGGAACATCGCTGTGAAGTGCCCTTCCCCAGGACACGGCGCCATGCCGAAACAGGGCCTCCAACCCTGATCACTGGTGGACGGAGGGTCAGAAGGCCAACGCCAAACCGATTGTTTTGTGACGCCACATGGAGTTGCTTTGTGTGATACACATTTCCCCCTTGTCCCCCACAGATATGTGGCGCCTCCTGACACAAACATGTACACTTTGGCATTTCCTGTCGTCAGGGAAGCTTCGCTTGACAAAACTGCACACGGCTGATCAATAACGCTGACTGTCCACCCGTTTAGACTTTAGTATTGATTACCATTGATTGACATTATTGATGTCATCTTTACTCTGCAGCTCTGCTCCCCCTTCACCTCCCCCGCCCCACCCCCATCTCTCTCTCTCCCCCTCTCTGTCTCTCTATCTCTCTCTCCCCCGAGAGTGCCGAAAGCCAGACCGAAAATCTGGTATAATATTGTCACTGACAATCCTTACAAACTATGTCGAAATGCGTCAGTCAGTTGATAACGTATTACGCCATAGAATATTGTTTTCAGAGATTTTCTCTTTACAGTGGACACAAACAAACGAAATCAAACGCTAGTCTGGTCACGTCTACGGTTCTGTATACTTACATGTATTACAAATTGTGAACCACCCTCACCCAACTCTTTTTTTCCCCACACTAACATATCTTTACATCTCTGTCTGTCTGTCTCTGTCTCTCTCTCCCCTCTGTCTCTCCCTCTCTCTGTCTTTCACATAATGTGTCTATATGTCCATATCCCTATTACCCGTCGCCTTATTTGCTGTCTTTTATGTCTCTTACATCTGTGTTTAAAATTTTATCGTTAATTTTCTGTGTTAATTTCACTTGAATCATTCATGTGTAGAATTCATGCTAGGGTTTTGTTGTTGTTTTTCCCTTGGTGTGTGTGTGTGTGTGTGTGTGTGTGTGTGTGTGTGTGTGTGTGTGTGTGTGTGTGTGTGTGTGTGCGCGTGTGTGCGTGTGTGTGTTACTCGCTTCCGTTCCGTACAGATGTGAGCGATGTTGTGTCTCTCAGTTTGACGCTGTGTTATACTCGCACATTATACATGTATTAAGTATTCAGTATAACTACATTTATATGCGTACATGTTTGTGTGTCTCTTAGAACAACGGCAGATGTGTAAGTCGGCCAAAGTGCTAATATCTTCACCGTTGGAAAATAAAGATTCATTCATTCATTCATTCATTCTCTCTCTCTCTCTCTCTCTCTCTCGCATTTTCTGTTCTCTCTGTCTCTCACTCTCTGTCTGAATCAATATCTGTCTCTGTCTCTGTATATCTCTTTCTGTCTCTCTGTCTCTGTCTCCCTCTCTTTTTCTTTCACTTTTTCTCTCTGTGTCTGTGTCTCTCTCCATCTCTGTAAGTTAAGTTAGTACGTATTTTACATTTTGTTGTGGCTGAGTGATCACCATATTGTGTACTTTTGACCTCTTTCTAGGGGCCGGAGGCCTGGAGATTAAAGTTTTATTCTTGTTCTTGTATATCTCTGTCTCTCTGTTTCTCTCTCTGTGTTCCCCTGTCTCTCTCTGTAGCAATGTCTGTGTCTCTCTATCTCTGTATATCTCTCTCTCTTTCTGTTTCTCTCTCTATTTTTATATGTTGTGGTGTGGTGTGGTGTGGTGTGGTGTGGTGTGTGTTCTGGTGTGGATGCGGTGTGGAATGGCGTGGTGTGGTATTGTGTTTGGTGTGGTGTGGTGTGGTGTTGTGTGTGGTGTGGTGTGGTATTGTGTGTGGTGTGGTGTGGTGTGGTATTGTGTGTGGTGTGGTGTGGTGTGGTATTGTGTGTGGTGTGGTGTGGCGTGGCGTGCTGTTGTGTGGTATGGTGTGGTTTGGCGTGGTGTGGTGTGGTGTAGTGTGGTGTGGCATGGTGTGGTGCGGTGTGGTGTGGTGTGGTGTAGTGTGGTGTGGCATGGTGTGGTGTGGTTGGTTTGGTGTGGTGTGGCGTGGTGTGGTGCTGTGCAGTGTGGTGTGGTGTGGTGTGGTGTGGTGCAGTGTGGTGTCGTGTCGTATGGTCGGTGCGGGGTGGTGTGGTGTGGTGTGGTGTGGTATGGTGTGGAGTGGTGTGGTGTGGTGTGGTGTGGCGTGGTGTGGTGCGGTGTGGTGCGGTGTGGCGTGGTGTGGTGCGGTGCGGTGTGGTGTGGTGTGGCATGGTGTGGCATGGTGTGGTGCGGAGTGGCGTGGTGTGGTGCGGTGCGGTGTGGTGTGGTGTGGCATGGTGTGGCATGGTGTGGTGCGGTGTGGTGTGGTGTGGTGTGGTGTGGTGTGGTGTGGTGTGGCATGGTGTGGTGTGGTGTGGTGTGGCGTTGTGTTGTGTGGCGTGGTGTTGTGTGGTGTGGCGTGGTGTGGTATGGTGTGGCATGGTGTGGTGCGGTGTGGTGTGGTGTGGTGTGGCATGGTGTGGTGTGGTGTGGTGTGGCGTTGTGTGGTGTGGCGTGGTGTGGTATGGTGTGGCATGGTGTGGTGCGGTGTGGTGTGGTGTGGTGTGGCATGGTGTGGTGTGGTGTGGTGTGGCGTTGTGTGGTGTGGCGTGGTGTGGTATGGTGTGGCATGGTGTGGTGCGGTGTGGTGTGGTGTGGTGTGGCGTGGTGTGGTGTGGCGTGGTGTTGTGTGGTGTGACATGGTTGTTCATTCGTGCGCAGTGTTGATTGAGAGTTGTTGGTGTCTGTGTGGGTATCTATGTTAGTGTTGATTGAGAGTATGTTGAGAGGTATTCTTAATTACTGATTGATATGGAAGACTTTGTGCCGAAAGTTGTCAGAAGCTGGAACATTAACAACGAAAATGACGTTCACATGATCCTTTGATTGTTCAGTCTGTGGCGCGACCAGTGGGTGATATCAATGAGATGGTTCTGTATGGTTGCAGTTCTTTCTCTTGTGCACAGTTTGACGTTTTGAAGGAAAGTCTGTCTTCTGCAAAGGTAAGCACACGAGCCAGCCCACTCTTTATCTCTCGTTCTCGTGCTCCTTTGTCTCTCTGCCTCTCTCTGTGTACCTCTGCCTCTGTCTGTCGCCCCCACCTTCTCACTCCCTCCGCCTCACAACCCCCCCCCCCCCCTCCTCTCTCTCTGTTTCTCATTCCCTCGCAGTGGGTGCAAGTCAATATTAGTCTATGTTTTCCGCAAGTAGCAATTTTCCAGTGTAGCGGGTGTTCACTTGGTCGACCGGCTTGCTTCGGTGAAAGGTGTAGTATGGTGTGTCTCGGTGTGGTGCGGTGCGATTTGAGTACTGTGGTCAGGAAGACAGTGTGGCTGTGTGATGAGGTGTGAGGTGAGGTGAGTACTGTGGTAAGGAAGACAGTGTGGCTGTGTGATGAGGTGTGAGGTGAGTACTGTGGTCAGGAAGACAGTGTGGCTGTGTGATGAGGTGTGAGGTGAGTACTGTGGTCAGGAAGACAGTGTGGCTGTGTGATGCGGTGTGAGGTGAGGTGAGTACTGTGGTAAGGAAGACAGTGTGGCTGTGTGATGCGGTGTGAGGTGAGGTGAGTACTGTGGTCAGGAAGACAGTGTGGCTGTGTGATGAGGTGTGAGGTGAGTACTGTGGTCAGGAAGACAGTGTGGCTGTGTGATGAGGTGTGAGGTGAGGTGAGTACTGTGGTCAGGAAGACAGTGTGGCTGTGTGATGAGGTGTGAGGTGTGAGGTGAGTACTGTGGTCAGGAAGACAGTGTGGCTGTGTGATAAGGTGTGAGGTGAGTACTGTGGTCAGGAAGACAGTGTGGCTGTGTGATGAGGTGTGAGGTGAGGTGAGTACTGTGGTCAGGAAGACAGTGTGGCTGTGTGATGCGGTGTGAGGTGAGGTGAGTACTGTGGTAAGGAAGACAGTGTGGCTGTGTGATGAGGTGTGAGGTGAGTACTGTGGTCAGGAAGACAGTGTGGCTGTGTGATGAGGTGTAATGCGGTGTGAGGTGAGTACTGTGGTCAGGAAGACAGTGTGGCTGTGTGATGAGGTGTGAGGTGTGAGGTGAGTACTGTGGTCAGGAAGACAGTGTGGCTGTGTGATGAGGTGTGAGGTGTGAGGTTAGTACTGTGGTCAGGAAGACAGTGTGGCTGTGTGATGAGGTGTGAGGTGAGTACTGTGGCCAGGAAGACAGTGTGGCTGTGTGATGAGGTGTGAGGTGAGGTGAGTACTGTGGTCAGGAAGACAGTGTGGCTGTGTGATGAGGTGTGAGGTGAGGTGAGTACTGTGGTCAGGAAGACAGTGTGGCTGTGTGATGAGGTGTGAGGTGAGTACTGTGGTCAGGAAGACAGTGTGGCTGTGTGATAAGGTGTGAGGTGAGTACTGTGGTCAGGAAGACAGTGTGGCTGTGTGATGAGGTGTGAGGTGAGGTGAGTACTGTGGTCAGGAAGACAGTGTGGCTGTGTGATGAGGTGTGAGGTGAGTACTGTGGTCAGGAAGACAGTGTGGCTGTGTGATAAGGTGTGAGGTGAGTACTGTGGTCAGGAAGACAGTGTGGCTGTGTGATAAGGTGTGAGGTGAGTACTGTGGTCAGGAAGACAGTGTGGCTGTATGATGAGGTGTGAGGTGAGGTGAGTACTGTGGTCAGGAAGACAGTGTGGCTGTATGATGAGGTGTGAGGTGAGGTGAGTACTGTGGTCAGGAAGACAGTGTGGCTGTGTGATGAGGTGTGAGGTGAGGTGAGTACTGTGGTCAGGAAGACAGTGTGGCTGTATGATGAGGTGTGAGGTGAGTACTGTGGTCAGGAAGACAGTGTGGCTGTATGATGAGGTGTGAGGTGAGGTGAGTACTGTGGTCAGGAAGACAGTGTGGCTGTGTGATGAGGTGTGAGGTGAGGTGAGTACTGTGGTCAGGAAGACAGTGTGGCTGTGTGATGAGGTGTGAGGTGAGTACTGTGGTCAGGAAGACAGTGTGGCTGTATGATGAGGTGTGAGGTGAGTACTGTGGTCAGGAAGACAGTGTGGCTGTGTGATGAGGTTTGAGGTGAGTACTGTGGTCAGGAAGACAGTGTGGCTGTGTGATGAGGTGTGAGGTGAGTACTGTGGTCAGGAAGACAGTGTGGCTATGTGATGAGGTGTGAGGTGAGTACTGTGGTCAGGAAGGCAGTGTGGCTGTGTGATGAGGTGTGAGGTGAGTACTGTGGTCAGGAAGACAGTATGGCTGTGTGATGAGGTGTGAGGTGAGTACTGTGGTCAGGAAGACAGTGTGGCTATGTGATGAGGTGTGAGGTGAGTACTGTGGTCAGGAAGACAGTGTGGCTGTGTGATGAGGTGTGAGGTGTGAGGTGAGTACTGTGGTCAGGAAGACAGTGTGGCTGTGTGATGAGGTGTGAGGTGAGTACTGTGGTCAGGAAGACAGTGTGGCTGTGTGATGAGGTGTGAGGTGTGAGGTGAGTACTGTGGTCAGGAAGACAGTGTGGCTGTGTGATGAGGTGTGAGGTGAGGTGAGTACTGTGGTCAGGAAGACAGTGTGGCTGTGTGATGAGGTGTGAGGTGAGGTGAGTACTGTGGTCAGGAAGACAGTGTGGCTGTGTGATGAGGTGTGAGGTGAGGTGAGTACTGTGGTCAGGAAGACAGTGTGGCTGTGTGATCTGTCCTGCTGGGCCCTGTGTCTCTGACGTTTCTCTGTCCCTCTGTCTTTGTCGGCGTGTCTGTCTGTCTGTCCATCTGTTTGTCTGTCTGTTTCCGGTTCTGTCTCTGTCTCTCTGTCTCTCTGCCACTCTGTCTCTTTGCCTCTGTATTTCTCTGTCTCTTGTCTCTCTGTCTGTCTCTCTGTCTCTTTCTGTCTCATCTCTCTCTTTCTCTGTGTATATGTTTCTGTATGCATGTATACGTGTGTGTGTGTGTGTGTGTGTGTGTGTGTGTGTGTGTGTGTGTGTGTGTGTTTCGCTTTGTGCATGAATACGTTGGTGGTTGTTGGGTTGTTGTTTTTTTGTTGTTTTTTAACTATGTGGGCGTGTTTTGTACGATTGTAAATATGTTTTGTAATATATGTATATGTTTTTTCGGTTTCTTTTCTTTTCTTTTTTTCAATTTAAAAAAACTGTAACTGATTTTGTGGTTAACCACAAATTTGTTTGCTTATTCATTCAGATCAGTTCACTTCATATCTCTCTCTCTCTCGTTATCTCTCTCTGTCTCTGTCTCTGTCTCTCTCGTTTTCTCTCTGTCTCTCTCTATGTGTATCTCTGTCTGTCTCTTTGTCTCTGTCTCTGTCTCTGTCTCTCTCTCTCTCTCTCCTCTTTGTCTGGCTGCCTCTCTGTCCGTGTCTGTCTCTGTCTCTCTTTCTCTCCCAAGAACAAACTGTAACTGTGAGGGTACCCCAAAGCAATGAGCAATGCCAAGGATTTATCAGACTGACTTCGTGGAACTGTCTCAACACTGATCAGAAGCAGAACGTTTCGGACTTCAGTCAGGTTGTCACTGGTCAATGCGCATGTCACTCTGGTAGGAAAAAAATGAGATGGCCTTATAACGAAACGAAACGGAACAAATATTTATTTCACGAGGGTAGTGGAGTGAGCATAGCTGCTTTTCTTACCTCCAGCCATCAAAGGCAAAAAAGAAAAGCGAATAAAAGATAAGCAAAGGCAACACACACACACACACACTGTCTCTCTCTCTCTCTCTCTCTCTCTCTCTCTCTGATAGGGGTTCTTGCACCACCCACATCCTCATTGATGCTGAAGACTGAAATCAATGGAAGCACATTCCGGTATATCTTGGGTAAATGCAAAAGCAAAACTCTCGAACGAAACTGGAACAAGTCAAAAAGCTTTTCCGCGAGAGGAGGAGGAATTTTGTTTAATGTCCCGTCACACATATCGGTGATTGAAGACATTTTGTTAAAGTATTTATGAATACATCTGAGTATTATCGGTTAGAAGGGGTGGGAGATGTGAATGAATGGAGGGTTGGGAGAAACTGGGCAAATGAGGGTAAAAATGTGGGTGAAATTTGGAAGAAAAACAAACAAACAAAAAAACTCTAAATACAGTTACAGTAAATTACCTAAAGGACTTCGTAAAAGATAAGTCGTTAAACTGAAAAGCGAAACAACTGATAATGAATGCAAAAAGTCAAAAAACGTTCTCAGTCACTTGTGAAGACACACTTTCGTGCGAGAGAAAGATCTGGGAAATGAATAATAAATAGCCACTCAAAAATGGGTCCGCCATACGATGTCAGCAACTTTTATTGATTTTCAAAAGGCTCTTGTAACTGCAGACACTTCTAATGTATGGAACGAGCCAGTCGCTGTTTGACAAAGTCAGAAATAGGAAAGTGAAAACGACAATATCAGAACTGAAAGAGAGAGAGAGAGAGAGAGAGAGAGGGGGGGGGGGGCAGACAGAGACAGGGAGACAGAGTGAGAGAGACAGAGAGAACGAACGAACAAATCTAAATGCAGTTAAGCTGTTCAGCCCATTCAGCAATGTGACAATACAAAAAACTTAGTAAGCGAGACGCGATGCCACAGGCATAGAGACCATGGAGAAGTTTCGTTTTGTGTTCAAAGTACAATCATATGAAACAATCGTTATTGTCAATATTGTCACTGACAAGCGATTCTGTTGGCAAGACGAGGCACAGCAGCAAACACTTCATCCCA